>NC_033659.1:185720-201683 GCF_001601855.1 Plasmodium reichenowi | reverse complement strand
TTTTTCTCCATTTTTAAGATGAAAATTGTTGAACTGGTGCTTTTATTAATTGTACCTTAATTTTTTTGTCATTAGTTAAGTGCACATATATCGAATCATTAGGTTCATGAATATTTGAAATTAGGAAAGCAGCAATTGGATCTTCTATATATTTATATAAAGCTCTTCTAATAGACCTAGCACCAAAATTCATATCATATATATTATTTTCATCACTACAAATATAATTAATAACATTTTTATCAATAATTAAATTAATATTTTTTCTTTTTTTAATTCTTTTTTTTAAATCATCGATCATGTTTTGTAAAATGTTAATAATATCTCTTTTTAAAAATTGACGGAAAATTATTTTTTCATCAATCCTATTTAAAAACTCAGGAAGGAATTTCTTTTTTAATTCTTCTTCAATATCAGGTTTTAATTCATCGTACCATTTATTTGTCCTTAATTTTTCTTCAAAAATTTCAAAATGATCATCATTATTATTATTATTATTGTTGTTGTTGTTATTATTATCTGTTGTAATATTATTATATTTTGTGTCTGTCGTATGTGTATAGTTGATTGTATTTTCATAATTATTTTCGTTACTTTGTTTTGTATGATCCACATATGTTTTGCTTTGTTCATTTTCTATATTTCCATTAGAAGTATGTACCAAATCTTGTTCTTCTTGTTTGGATTCATTTATATCATTTTCATTTTTTTTCTTTTTTATATAATATTTAAAACCCAAGTTGGAATAATTGTTATTATATAATTTAAAATAATCAGTAATTATATCAGATCCAACATTAGTAGTCATAAAAATGAATGTATTTTTGAATGAAACTTTATTTCCTTTCGAATCTGTTAAAAGACCATTATCTAATATTTGTAATAAGACATGTAATACTTCACTATGTGCTTTTTCTATTTCATCAAAAAGTATTATGGAAAAAGGTTTTTTCTTTACACTTTCAGTTAATTCTCCTCCTTCTTTATATCCTACATAACCGGGATAGCTACCAAACAATTTACTAACTGAATGTTTATCTATATATTCACTCATATTAATAACTATTAAATTATCTTCATTAAATAGATATTTGGATATAACTTGAGCACATAAGGTTTTTCCTACACCTGATGAACCACATAATAGAAGAGTACCAATAGGTTTATTTGGATCTTTTATATTTGTAATAGCTTTAAATAAATATTTAGATAATATATCAATAACTTTTTCTTGACCAATAATAATTTTATTTAATTTTTCTTTTAATTTTAATATTTTCTCTTCTTCTTTTTTATTTTTTTTAATATATGTTATAGATGATTTTTTACTCACGATATTTTCAATAACATCTGAGGTGACATATTTCATATGTACATTTTCTATTAAGTTTCTTGTTTCATCATAAGTATCATTTTGTAAAGATTCTATATTATTAATTAATGTATTTCCGTTTGTGTTTGTTTTAATATTATTATTTTCATTTACATCATTTTTTATTTTATTATCTATTTCTTGTTTGTATGTTTTTCTTATATTTGTATCATTATCATTTAATTTATTAATATCTTGTTCATTTGAAAATTCCTTTTGTTGGTATATTACATCATAGTTATTATAATCATAATTATTATTATATATGTGTTGATCCTCATCAGATATAATATGCTCATTATTATTATTACTAATATTATTACTAATATTATTACCATTATTATTATTATTATTGTTATTTTCCTGTGTGTTCATATGTATCCTTATTTTACGTAAGCGTTCTGTTCTTAATTTTTGTTTCATAAATTTTTCATATTTAATTTTTTGATATACTCCTGCTTCATCTAAAATGTCAATAGCTTTATCTGGAAAATTTGCAGTAGGTAAATAATCTTCAGTTAATGAGACTATAGATTTTAATGAATCATCTGTATAATAAATATTATGATATTTTTCATAATTATATTTAATTTTTTTTAATAATTTATATGTTTCTTTGGATGTAAATGGGTTTATAGTTACACAATTAAAACGTCTTCTCAATGCTTTATCATTTTCTATAAATTTAGAATATTCTTGAAAAGTAGTGGTACCTATACATTGTAAATTATCTGAAGAGAGAAATGGTTTTAATAAATTAGATGCATCTAATGAACCTTCACCACTTCCTGCACCAACAATAACATGGATTTCATCAATAAAAAGAATATTCTTTTTTTTTTTATTCATATTAGATAAGAGATGTTTCATTTTTTCTTCAAATTCTCCTCTATATTTTGTTCCAGCAACTATATTTCCAAGATTCAATTGGAATATCCTACAATTTTTTAAATGATATGGTACATTATCCTTTAATATTAAATATGATAAATATTCTATAATAGCTGTTTTTCCAACACCACTTTCTCCAATTAATAAAGGATTGGATTTTTTTTTTCTTCCTAAAATTTCTATTATTCGTTTTATTTCTTTTTTCCTACCAAAAAAATGATCATCTCCTTTTTCTTGTGCTTCATGTACCATATCAATTAAGCAATCTTTCATAAAAGAGATGGAAGAAGCAGAAGAAGTGGATGGGTTTAAGAATTTATTATTTGAAGAAAAAGGATGATCTTCATTGTATTTATAATCTCTACCATTATTAAGATATTCATTATTTAAACTATTAATAATATGATTTGCTTGTTCATTATTATTCATATTACTTAATCTTTGATTATTGTATCCTTTATTTGACACATTATTATTATTATTATTATTATTATTTAATGCTATATTTCTATTATGTGTATTATAATTTGTGTTATTTGCATTTGTATCATATATATTATTACCATCATAATTCTTTTCATCATAACTTAATAAAAGGCTTTTCAGATCATTAATATTAATATTTAATTCTTCAAGATATTTTAAAAAATCATAATGTTTCTTTTCTTGAGCAATATTTATAATAGATAGTAATATATCAATAATATTTACAAATATTTTCCTTTTTTTCTTTGCTTCTAAAACAGCATTGTGAAGGACCAATTTACAATTTTCTGAAAATTTTATATCAAAGTTAGGGTTACGTAATATTTCTTGATTCATCATCTTATTATTATTATTATTATTATTATTATTTATTTTATACATATGATTATGTAGTACATTATGTGATTCATTATTTGGAACATTATTTGAAAGATTACCACTATCATTATTTGTGTCTAAATTATTAAAGTTTACTTTATCATTATTATTATTATTATTTTCTTTAGTAATATTATTACTACTTGATATATAATTAATTGTATAATCTTTATTATTTATATCATCCAAAGATGAATTGCCTTCTTCATTATTTAAATTTTTTAATATATTAATTTTTTCTTCCATATCTTTTAAATGCTTATTTATAAAATCATTTAATAATTTTTCATTTTCATTCATATTTTCATTCATATTTTCATTCATATTTTCATTCATATTTTCATTCATATTTTCATTCATATTTTCATTCATATTTTCATTTACATTTTGATTCATATTTTCATTCATATTTTCATTCATATTTCCATTTACATTTTCATTCATATTTCCATTTCCATTTTGATTCATATTTCCATTTCCATTTCCATTTCCATTTTCGTTTTTTTTTCGATTCTCTACTTGATTTTCATCTTCTTCCTTTAAAATATTTTTCATATCCATTTCATCATTTGTTAAAGATATATTTTTTTTTTCTTGTTCATTTAAATTATTTTGTGCACTTCCTGACTTCTCATAAATATTATTACGCTCATTGTTACTATTAGTATAACTTTTTGATATTTTATTTATGGCTATGTGGAATTTATCTAAAAAATTGGTTAATGAGATGTTAAAATTCTTTAAAATATTTTGAACTAAATTAGAATCAATCCTAATAATAGCAATAAGAAGATGTTTTAATAATATTTCATTTTCATTGTCATTTTTGGCTACTTCTCTAGCCATAATTAGTGCTTTTATACATTTCTCATCATATTCATCAAATAAAGATACATATAACTTATTATTTCGATTTTGGACCTTTCTATAATGTCTTTTTATATTAATAGTTTTATATTTATTAATAGGATAGGTGTTATTTAAAAAACTTGTTTTTTTTTTACTTACATGTATATTTAATATACCATTTAAAATAAGTACAGCAATGAAAATGTATAAAACATTCATTTCCTATTTCTCTAAAATGGGTATTTTAATAAGGAAAATAACAAAAAAAAAAAAAAAAAAAAACAATAATAAAATAAAATACAAAAAAATATAATATATATATATATATATATATATATATTTTTTCCTTGTATATATTGTTCTTATAAAAATATATATTTTTTTTTCTTCTTCTGTGTGCATTTACACCAGAATAAAAGTTTTGCTTGTACTTTCCAATTCTTGACCATTTCAAGTTTATTATATAAATATATTATTATTATATGTATATTTAAATTTATAAATATATTCTTATATTTATACTGTTAGGTTGTTACCAAATATATTATGTTTACAAAAACATTATATGATTAATTCTGATTAATGATGTATAACACTTGTAAATTTTGTTTATTTTAATTATTATTTTTATTTTTTTACTTTAACCTTCTCGTACTTATTTACTTTATTCTTTTCTTTTATTTTTTGTTTCTGTATTGAAGCCCATTATTAAATGTACAAAATTTTATTAACTACTTTTTAAGTTACATTGAGAAATTATTTCCCTCAAAAGAATATATATATGTATATGTATGTATATATATATATATATATATATATATACTTATGTGTATACTTTTGTCATGTTTAGTTATGTATTACAATTTAAAATGAATGAAATTATATTATTAATCAATGAAATTTAATAAATATAAAAAAAAAGAAAGAAAGAATAAAAGTACGAAATGTTAATATTATGAAGGAGGAAGCAGAAATTAATAAATAAGCTACTACCTTTTTATATGCGACATATTTAGAAAAATAAATAAATCATTTATAAATGTATAAAATTAAACGAGTATACTTTATTTGTTATTTTTTTATATATGTATATAAGTGTTTTATTTTATTTTATTATATTTATTATTTTTATTTTATATATATATATATATACGTATAATATATTTAGATGGTAAAAGAAAAAAAAAAAAAAAAAAAAAAAAAATAAGTTTTAATAAAAATTATATTTTTAATATTATATATTATTTTTTTCATTTGACGAATATGTTATATTATTAATTAATGGTATTTATCAAAAATAAAAATATATATTCAAATTTATTATATAAACCAAATGGAAATATGATGATAATAATAATATATTCTCATATATGTATAAATATATGTATAAATATATATATATATGTGTATAAATTTTTTACATTAATAATAATAATAATTTGTCATATAAAAAGAGAAAAGGAGAAAATTTTCTTTATGATGTTTAAGGTTCAATAGAAATGTGTCATTTATTCAACTTATAATTTTAAATCTAATATTATATAAAATAAATAATTTTTTATAAAGTTCTTCTAAATTGAAAATATATATATATATATATATATATATGTGAAAATGTGTGTGACTTCATATGTCCCACTATATACATAAATATAGATATATTGATAATTCCTTTGAATATATAAAATCGACATTATAAAATATAATAATAATAGTAAATTAAATTCTGACAATAATAATTTTATTATTCCTATATATTTAAATATATATATATATATATAATTTATAATATATTATTATGTTCATTTTATTTTATCTCTTACTAATGCTATATAAAAAAAGTTCAATATATTTTTCTAAAATATTTTAAGGTAGACAAAAGGGGTATGAACATAAAAATTAACTTTTGAAAAAAAAAAAATAAAGGACATGAGAAAAATTTATTCTCTTCTGAATAAAAGGAGAATAAGGATAATTTTAAAACAATATAAGGTTAAATATTTATATATATATATATATATATATTTATTTATTTTTCCATATTAATATTCGCTCCTTTTGTGCATGCATTTAATTAACATTTTATAGAAATAAAATACATATCTAATTATCATTATTATTATTATTATTATTATATGATGTATACTTTTGAAAAAAAAGAAGAAGAAAGGTACCTGACTAAGGCCATCTATGCATATGGGATAAATAAAAATATATATAATCCCTTTTATATATTAGATGACAATTCAATTTTTTACTGTGTAGGTACAAATGGAGTTTTACATTCCATTATAGAAAAAAAACAAAAGTTTTTATTAAGTCATGAAAGTAGTTATGGTATCATATGCTTAGGTATTAGTTTTGATAAGAAATTACTTGCTTTAGGAGAAAAATCTGTAAACAAGCCATATATTTCTATTTTTTCTAATGGTACCCATAAATTGATAAAAAGACTAACTTTAGATATATCTGACAATGCAAGTAGAATAATGAATATATGTTTTTCTTCTAAGAATAAATATATTTATTGTATAACTAATGGAAATACTAAGAGTTTATTTTTATGTTATGATTGGTTAAAAGAAAAATTAATGTTTAGCAAAATATTCCCCTTTTCTCTTTTTAGTAACATATGTGAAATATGTATAAATCCACACAATTCTTCTTACATAGCTTTATTATCTATAAGTGTCTTAAAAAATGTAATAGATATAGATCCTATAAATGATGAGGTGAAAACAGAAGCGTGTGTGTCTATGAATAATGATAAAAAGAAAAAAGACCGAAAAAAAGAAGATGTAAAAAATAAAGATAATTATAATGTTAATTGTAACAATAATAATAATATGGATATCAATTCTATTGACAATATAGATGATAAGTCATCTAATAATGAAGTTAGAAATATATTTCTTTATCACAATGTAGATAAAAATTTAGATGATATTGTGATAAAGAATAAGAAACTGGAAAAGATTGATAATAATTTTACAAATTGTTGTTGGTTAAATGATGGTATATTATTACTTATTAATAAAAATAATTATATAATTTTTTATGATGTTAAAAAAGAGAAATTGAAAATATATAATAAACATGTTAGTAGTAAAGAAATAATAAAGGTTATAAGTATGACTAAAGGTTTTGCAGTATTTGATAATTATTTTATTTATGTATATGAAAAATCTTCTGACTTAAGTATGCCTTTATGTTATTTATTAAAATATTATGTGCGTTTTAATTATAATATATTGTATAATAGTTATTGTTTATTTTCTCCTTGTGAAAAGATGTTATATTTTTTGGAAAAGGATGGAAATATAAAAAGATATGATGTGGCTAAAAGGAAAGTTGCATTTGTAAATAATGAAAAAGTAAATTATGAAAGTTTAAGAAATAAAACAAATATGAAGGAAGATTTAAAAACTACAAATAAAGAATGTGATGACACAAATTTAATAAATAATAATAATAATAATAATAATAATTATGATAAGATAAATTGTACTAGTTATATTCACAAGAGTTGTAATGAGAGTTTCTCAGGAGATGAGAATGGAAAAGAAGAAGATCATTTCGATCTAGAAACAGTTGTATATAATATTGGATCTAGTAAAATTAATGATTTTGATGTTTGTTTAAAACATCCATTAATAATATTATGTTATGAAGATAATATGATAAGAATTCTTAATTATAGGAAAAAAGAAGTAGTATTAGAAAATTCATTTAATAATGAACCTTTACATTTATCTATTCATTGTTCAGGACATTTATTAATGGTAGCATTTACAGATAAATTAAGAATTTTCCATATTTTATATAATAAATTGAAAATAAAAAAAGAATTTTTTTTAAAAAATTGTTCTTGTTGTAAATATTCAAATGGTGGAAATTTTATGGCAGTATCTAAAATATCTACTATATATATATATAAAACTTATACATATGAACTTTTATATGTATTAAAATCTCATGTTAATTATATTTCTGATATAATTTGGAGTAGTAATGATTTCTCTATATTTTCTATAGGACAAGATGGATATTTTTTTGAATATTCATTATATAATAATGGAAATAAAATGATTGAGGTATTACAAAAAGAAAAAAAATTTTTATGTATTGATCTAGAATTCCTAGATGATATGAATAAAAAAAATGTATATGGAGAAGGTAATAATTTGGATAAAAAACAGAAAAAGTATGATAATGAATATAAAAGCTTAAATAATTTATCTTCAAATGAAATTAAAAATATATATATATCATCTGATGACAAAACAATTAAACAGTTTTGTAATTCAAAAATGGAATGTGTATTAGAATGTGAATATATAATAAATAAAATTTTGTTATATAAAAATAAATTTCTTATAGCTACATATCACAATGGATATTTTTCGCGTATAAGATTTTATACATTACCTTTATCTGGAATATATTTAGAAATTCCATGTCATATATTAAATTGTGTTAATTTAAAATTTGATATAAATATGGAATTACTTTTTAGTTGTTCAAAGGATGGTTCAATATATATCTTTTCGATTGAAAAGGTTGAAAATGCTTTTATATTTTCGCAAAATATGAAAAATAATCAGGTAGATATAAATAAAAATATATACCCAAATGGTAATAAATATAATCTACATGATCAAAATGAAACCATAAATTTGTATGAACATAATAATAATGATAATAAAACAAATGAGACATATGGGGATGACATGAAAAAAAAAAGGGACATATTAAATAATGATGATATAGACAGAATTAATAAGATAGAAAATAAAAAAAAAAATGTTCATTTGCACAATGGAGATGATAATAATAATAATAGAGGTGATAATTTAAACAGTTGTAGTGAACATATGAAAAATAATAATAATAATAGTAATAATTCACATATATTTAATAGTCCTATTCAACATAATGATGGTGGTGGTCATCATGATGACTTAACCAGCCCAAAAGAACTTTGCCTGTCAGATTTAAACAACGATTCTTTTAAAAATGATGATAATAAAAATGTTAATTTATCAAAAGAACAAATGAAATTATTACAAAATAATATTTTGCTATACGATTTATCAAATAAAATTAATTATTCCCTAAATGAAGAAGAAAAGGATAATGAAGAAATATTAATCGATTTTTTTTATGTACAGAAAAAAAACAAAGAATATTTAGAACTAGAAAAAAAAATTAACAATCTCAAAAATCAAATGGATTTAGAAATGAAAAATAAAGAATCTATTTATAAAAATGAATTGAAAAAATTAAAAAAAGAAAAAAATTTAGAAATTAGAAATTTAATGAAAATAAATAAAAGTTTAGTTAAAGAAAAAGAAAAAATGGAAAATACATGTAAAGAGTCCTTATATGAATTAGAAGAGAAACATACATATTTTGTAAATCAATTGAATTCTCAATTTTATTTAACAAATAAAATAAGTGAAGAGAAATTTTTAAAAGTACAAGAAGAATTTAATTTATATAAAAAAAATTCTACCACAGAAATTTTGGAACTTAAAAATCAACATCAAATACAAATAAAGGAATTGCAAAGAGAAAAAGATGAACAAGTACAAAAAAAAGAAGATTATCTGCAAAATTGTATAATGAAATATGATAATTTACAAAAAGAAAAAGAGCAATATATTAAACAAATGGAAGAAGAAGTAGATGAAGAAATATTAATGATAACAAAAAAATATGAAAATGAAATTGACCAACTCAAAAAAGATAAATACGATTTGATGGGGAAGTTTAAATTATATGAACATATAGAAAGTGAATTAAAGGAAAATATACAAGAGGAAAAGGACAAATTTATTAAAAATAATATTACTACTAAGCGATTACACGAGGTTAAAATATATATATATATATAAATATAAATGAAAACGCACACACACATATATATATATATATATATATATATATATATATATATATGTATTTTATTTATTTATTATTTTTTTTTTTTATATATACAGAATATAGATAATCTAAAAGTGGACCTAAGCAACCTGAAAGATAATATCGCTAGAAAAGAAAAAGAAATTGAATCTAAAAATTCGGAAATTATGAATTTAAATAAAAAGAACGAAGAATTAGAAAAGGTAAAAATTGTGCTGACCCAAAAAATAAAAAATTTAGAATCTAATTTATCTCCAAAAGAATCTGAGATAAAAGTAATGAGAGAAAAAATAGATGAAATGGCTAAATGTTTTGAAAATAATCATAAGAAAAGAGTTAACCTACAAATTGAAATTAATGAATATAAAATGAAAATAAAATTTTTACATGATGATTTATTAAATTATAATAAAACTATAATGAATTATGAAAAAATACTTAAAAATTTACAAGATCATATTAAAGAATGTTATTTACATTTACATGATAAAAAAATATTTAATTCATCCTTTTTAAATTTATATAATAAATTTCATAAAGTAAATGATGTTCAAAATTATGATGCCAAAAATGTCTTTTCTGAATATATAAGACAAAAAGAATATCTAGAAAATATGATTGAAGTTTTAAAAGATAAATTACATAAGGAGACAGAAGCTTTTAGGAATGAAAAAATCAAAATGATGAATGAAAACTCATTACTTTTAAAAGAAATAAATGATTTAAAAATGGATTTAAATTTTCTTAAATCCGAATGTCATGAAGCTCAACTACAAAATAGAAAAATGAAATTTTTAAAAAAACGTAGTGAAAGTAAGGAGAGGAAAAAAGAAAAAAAAGAAAAAAAAGAAAACAAGGAAAATAACGAAGAAAAAAATATAGATATACAATAAAAAAAAAATAAATAAATAAATAAATAAATATAAATATATATGGATCATATATTATGTAGTATGAAATATGTGTCAGGCGAATAAAACATATCAACCTAAATATTAATATAAATATATATATATTTATATATTTATATATTTAATTATTTATTTATTTATTTATTTATTTATTTATTCATTTATGTGAATTATTTTTTGATTGAATAATAAATGCCATCATAAAAAAAGAAAAAAAAAATTAAAGAAATATGTTCATTTTGTTCACATATATGTAATTTCTTTTATTATATATTTGTTTATTACAATTTTTATATACATATGATTCCTTTATTCAGTGAATAATTTATTTTCTTTACTTATGCATTAATAATTTTCCGTTTCGCTAAATATTTTTGAGCATAGTGGGGGCAATTTATAATTTCTTTGAATAATAATATTTTTCAGATTAATAAAATCTTGTTTCATATTCAATTCTTTAAAAGCTAGGAGAACAAATGTGAGTGTATTAATATTGATTTGGAAAGATGTATCTTTTTGTTGCATATTTATTAATTCAGCATATAAGGATATAATAACATCATATTTTTTGGAATTAATACATGATATCATTGTATTATTATATAACATTAGTAGATCATTTGCTTTAAAATTTAATAGTTTGGCAACTCTTAATACATAAATAGCATAATTATATATGCCACAATTTTTAGTAGATTCTATAGTATATATAAATGGTAATATATTTTTATTATTTAATAATTTGTTGATTTGCATTTCTTTGAATAATTTGAAAGCTTTTTCATAATTATCTATGTGACTATAAATTTTTAATAATATTTGATAAGACAAATTATTTGGTGTAAGTAATAATTCATCAAATTCATTATTCCAAATATCTTCAGCAACATTAATTTTATTATGTATACTTAAAGTTTTTAATAAGTTATTTAAAATATTAACATTAATATTTTTTTTAAAATTAGGATCATTTTTTAAATTATTATAATATTCTAATGATTTTTCATAATCTCCATTTTTACTTAATAAATCAAATATATTTTCAAATACAAAAATGGATGGCATATATTTTCCACTTTTTAATAATTCTTCAAAATATTTAATTCCTTGTTCATATAAATTCGAAATATTACATGCATAAATAACATTAGCATATTCGCTATATTGGATTTTACCTGAATAATTTTCGACATTTTTTATTTTATTACTGATATGTTTAAATTTATCATCATATATATTATTATTATTATTATTATCTTCCATATTATTATGAATTATAGATGTTTCTAAATCATTTGAATTTTCCTTATTATCATTAGAATTTGTTATATTCAATGATCTCATTTCTTCAACCAATGGATCATTTCTTAATTTTTCAAAAAGTTCAATAGCCTTATATCCATTTCCCGTTTTTGCATAACAACTTATCATAATAGCATATATTTCATAATTCGGATTAATTTTGTCACTTTCTATCATTTCTTCAAATAATATTTCTGCTGTATCTACTAAATGATATTTATCACATAAACTTAAAACTAGTTTATATGATACTAAATCAGGTTTGATATTTTTACTTTTCATTGTCCCAATTAAATCTAACATTGTTGTTAAACATCCTTTTTTTTCTACTGCTGACATAGCTGCATTAAATGCTAATGTTGTTGCATCAATATCATTACTTGAATATATTAAATTCATTACCTTTACCCAATCCATATTTAACGGTGTAAGACTTTGTTCAATTTCTTTTTCACTCGATTTCTTTTTTAATATATTCTCATTTAAAAAATTATCTTTCTCTGAACTATTCATATAAAGCATATTTTTTCTTGAATACTTCCTCTTCCCTTCATTACTATCTTTTTTATCATAATAATTAGTATTATTATTATTATTATAATATTTTGTATTATCATAATTTTCATTATCTATAGTATAAAATTCATTATTCGAATATTTAATTGGTATTTTATTTCTTCTTCCAACGTAAAAAAAGGAATGAACCAAAATTTTCTTTCTTTCTTTTTTTATATTTATCACATTTTTAAAAAACGACTTCAAAAAGAAAACATTTTGTTTTTTATAACTATCCAACCTTAATGAAGCAATCAACTTTATTATGCAAAATGCATAGTAATAATATGTCAATTTCATTTAGTTCATTACAATAAAAAATTTAAATAAAATAAATGTCACATTATTGAACTGATAGTACAAACACAAAAAAAAAGAAAATGAGAAAAAAATTTATACTATTTTGTTTAATTGTAAAAAAAATATACTTAATAAATAAACAAACAAATAAATAAATAAATAAATAAATATATATATATATATATATATATATATATATATATATGTTTATATATTATACTCTGATCATATAATACCATATTCATTTAAAGTAGGGAAATCCGTATGGAATTAAAAAAAATATATATAATTATAAATTATTTTAAAACAATGTGTATTGTATTTATTATAAAACATTTTAATGTGTGACGTGTTCATAAAAAAAAAAAATACAATCCCCATATAAAAAGAAAAAAAATATATATTAAAAATATTATGTTACATACATATATTATATATATAATATTTTATATATAACATTTAATGAAAAAAACAAAAAGGAAAAAAAAAAAAAAAAAATTTTATTTCAAATGTGAAGAGAATTTTTTTTTTTTTTTTGTTACAATATAATAATTATATAGGTATAAAATATTAAACATATATATATATATATATTATGTATTAATATGTAAATATTATCCTACATTGTTGAACATCCACATAAAGACCTTTTCTCGTCCTCTTTTATTGAAATATAATATATTTAAAATGTTTATAAGAAACCTTTAAACATTTTTATTATTGCTTTAAAAAATAAAATATACAAGGCAAAAAATATTCAGTATTATAATATTTTATAATAATTATTATATATTGCCTTTGAATTGTATGTTAAAATAGTAATTAAAATTTTTTCATTCTTGAAAGATTATAAAAGTTTTATTAATTATTCTCTATTTTTTTTTATTTCTTTAAAACCATTATTAGGTACGAAAAAAAAATAGAGATGAAAAAATAAAACTTAAAAAATAAAATTAAAAAAATTAATAACCGCATTTATTTCGGACATTTTCATCAAGTACATATATATAATATATGCATATATATATATATATATATATATATATATTTTTTTTTATATTGTGTCGTTTTCTTTTATACCTTGCAAAACATATTTGGCTAGTACAATATCATTTGGACATAAAGAATCTGCATCTAGTTTTATGTAAGAAAAGATATCATCTGCTTTGTCATTATCTTCTGTACCCCAATATATCATAATTTTTTTATTATTATTATGAAATATTTTAATAAAATCTTCTATAGGTATAGTTATATTTGATGGATTACTATGAACAACTATGGAATTTTTTTTAAGTCTAAATGAAAAATGTGCCCATTGAGCATTATAATATTTCATAGTGTATAATATAGTATTTATATCTGGCATGATTTCATCATCTGAGAAAAGAAGTGCTACAGGAATATTAAGTTTATTGTTTCTTAAAACTTTTAATAAGTCAATTCTATCTACATTATAAAATGGGTACGCTTCGTAATTAAAACTGTTGATATTTTCCTGCTTGTGTATTTTTTCTTGAATATCATTATATTGTAAGAGCCAATTAAATGAACTGAATTTAAATTTATAATCTTTATAATTTTGTAAAATATTTAATATATAAAGTCCCAGATCTTCTTTGTTACCTTTAAGTTCAATATCATAAGTTAATTTATTTTTATAAAGGTTTAATAAATTTTCTAATAAGGGTACATGATAAAACATAGAAATGAATTTGAATAATAATTGTTTTTTTTTTAAATGATAATGAGTTTTGGGCATCATATATTTTTTATAAATATCTTTACAATGTGAACATTTTATAGAATTTATATAGTCTTCTTCAGTATTTATATTTGTATCAAGGTTATATTCCTCAAAAATTTTTTTCTCTTTTTCAATATATTCGGTATCATTAATAGGTTCCTCATAATTATTTTTATTATTGAGGTTGTAAAAATTATTTAAAAATTTCTCATTTATTAATTTTTCTATATCTTCATGTTCTTCTAAATTAATATAAGCTTTATCAAAATTTCCATATTCATTTTCTTTTTCTAATTTTTCTTGTTCTGTTAAGGAAGAATATGTTTTCTGATTATTGTTTAATTCATAATTATCTTCATTAAATGTTTTTCCATGGTTTAATATCCATGGTTCTTTAAAATGATATTTTTGTATCTCATCTAAATTTAATTCTTCAATGTTCTTATTTTCACAATCTTTATTACATAATAAAGTATGACCAAGTAATCCATCTTCAGTACCATGCAATACAATAACTTGATTATCTTTCGTTAGCCATACATCCAATTCTACTCCGTCAACATTTTCGTCTAAGGCCTTTTTAAAAGAGAAGAGAGAATTCTCAGGATATCGAGATATACCACCAGCTGTACTAGAACCACACCCTCTATGACCAACGATTGATGCACTAGGTGAACTCATTTCAATCGTTTTTAGAAGGGAAACGATATAAATAAAAAGCAAAAAATATATCATTTATATTATGTATATTATGGAAATATTATATTTTTATTATATATTATTATAATGTGTACACGTGTATAATATATATATATATATATTTTTTTTTTTCTTAATTTTTTTTTGGTATCGACCAAATATATACATAAATATAATATATAGTATAATATATTTTCTTCTTAAAAAATATTATAAATATATTATTTTATCTTTTTTTTTATGAATATTTAGATTTTTTTTTTTTGTATTCTAATAATTTTTTAAAATATTCATTTAACATAAAGAACAAAAAAAAATACAAAAAAAAAAAAAAAAAAAATAACTAGCTTTTTTTCATATATAATATTATTTTAATATTATTTAATCTTACATATATTAATAATCATATTTTAATATATATAAAAAATGTGAAAAGTAAAAAATGAATGAATTCCTGGTAGATATTATAATAAAAAAAAATATAAAAAAAGGAAAAAAAGAAAGAAAGAAAAAAATATATATATATATATATTATACACGTGTACACA
>NC_033659.1:167646-185386 GCF_001601855.1 Plasmodium reichenowi | reverse complement strand
ATAAAAAATTATTTTAAATATATTAAAATTAAAAAAATTAAAAAACAAATTTTAATATATAAAAAAAAATAAAAAAAAAAAAAAAAAAAAATTCCTGGTAAAAATTAAAAAAAAAAAAAAAAAAAAAAAAGAAAAAAAAAAAAAAAAAAAAAAAAAAAAAAAAAAAAAAAAAAGACTTTATAATAATATCCCAATTGTGTTTCGTTTAAACCTAGTATCTTTGATTCCTTCTTTTTTTTTCTTTTTCTTTTATATTTATTATTCTTATTTATTTTTCGTTATGTAAAAATAGTTAACATATATATATATATATATATATATATAAACAAAATCGAACATAAATAAAAAATATTATTGAATTCAATATTATTATATAAAAAATTATAAAAACTTATACCATGAACTAATTATTAATAATTTAATATTTATGGTAAAAATTCTTGTTTTGACAGTATTTTATTAATTTATTTATTTTCTATAAGTTGAACTTATTAATCTTTATAGCTTTTATTTATATTTAGTGTATAATATATATTATTTATATATTGTATATATTTTATATATATATATATATATATATATATATAAGTTATTCATATAAAGCCAACTACTAATATATAGAAGAATTTTTCTGTTTTCACATTATATTATATATATATATTAAGTATATTAAATAAAATGTGAAAATGTAATTGTTAAAAGAATTAATAAAATAATAAAGGATATAATAAAATATAAATATATTAATTTACATTATGATAATTATAAATATTTATACAAATTTAAAAAGTTTATAATATAATAATATTATATATTGATAGAACAATTGTATATATTTTTTCTTAAATAGGATAAAAAAGAAATGAAACATATAATAATATTAGAAAAAAATATTATTAGAACATTGAGCATAATATTAATATATAATAATGATATTCTTATATTTGTTTTTTTTTTTATTTTCATGTTTGTTTGTTTCCTATTTAATTTTATAATTATTTAAAAAAAGATGGGATTCATATGTTTATATATATGATTCGAATTTTTAAAGACATTTTTTAATATATAAATATAATATTATTAATATATAAGTATATTGTGTGTATATTTTATTACATATATATATATATATCATCAGTACTACAGTACATTGTTTTATTTTGGATGTTTCTATTTTAAAAAAAAAATTATATATATATATATATATATTGCGGTCTTTCACTTTGAATAATGAAAAATATATAAAAAATAAAAATCATTAATATGATATTTTAAAATTTTAAAAGTTATAATAATATGTAACATTAAAAAATAAAATAAATGTATATATAATATAGATTTTATATAAAAGATTTTCATAGTTGTTTTATATAAACACATTTATGAATGAAATAATATAAATAAATATAAATATATATATATATATATATATATATATATAACTTATATTTACATATGTGCATTATTTGTATATTATTATTTTGTTTTATTTATAATGTGCCATTAGGATTTTAAAATGACTATAAGGAATTAGTATATTTGAATTGTGCATATTTGCATAGGACTTTTTTATATATAAAAATAGAAGATTTTTAAGAATAAGAATATTTGACTTAAATATTGTTTATTCGTGGTTGATATATATATATATATGTGTTGTAAAAAATAATGTTTGAAAAAAAAATACTTGTATATATCAATTTTTAATAGATTTAATTTTTTTATTATATTCTTCCATTTTTTTTTTTTTTTCATTCATATATTCTAATCTTTCATTTTGACGATTCCAATAACCTTTTTCTTTCCACCAGGTGATAAGGTATTTAAAATTTTTTTCAGTTCTGGTCCAGAGTTTAAAGGATTTATGATCAACATATATAGAATCATGAAGTACTATAAAATCTTTGGGTTCATAAGTAGAATGTATATTTGAATATAGATGTTGTTGATGATTAATTGGTGGTATGACCATTAATGTAAATCTTAAGGGATTAAAATCTTGTATAGCATTTTTATCTCCTTTATTATTATTATTATTTTTTGTTTCTGGCATGATTGGTGGTATAATAGACCACATAATATTATCTGGTTTGAGAATCATTTCTTGACTTAATTCTTTTTGAACTTGTTCAAATGATTTTCTTTTTTTACATTTAGGATGATTATATAATTCTAACAAATTTTTTTTTAAATTATCACAAAAATTTGTAACTATTTGATCTATTGATTTAAATTGTTCGTTGTTAATTAAATATATTTGTTGAATTGGCTGATGTGTATTTCTATTAGTAATATTATTATGTTGTTGTACATTTTTTTCATATATAGTAAATTTAACAATATAAAAAGGATTGTCACATGTTTTAATAATTACATATAATTTATTAATTTCATTTGAAGGATATATAATTGATTCACCTATAGATATATTATTTTGTTTTAAATATGTATATACTTCTTGATAATTCCATAATTTAAAATTTGGATGATTTATAAATTGTTTATTTTGATAATATTTATTTTTATTTTTAATAAATAAATTTTTTTCATCTTCAACAAAATCATCAAAATCTTCATTATCATTTAATTTTTTAAAATGTGTCTGTATAAAATTATTATTATCATAATTAATATCTAATTCAATAAGTGGTGATAAATTTTCATAACTAAATGGATAACTCATATTTTGTAAGAATACTTGTTTTTTTATTTTTCGAATATTTTCTTCTGTTACTACTACATAAAAGTTTGTTTCAAACCTATTATTTAAATTGTAATTAATAGCTGATATCCTACCCTTTATAACTTCTCCTATAACCGATTTATTAATATATTGTGCATCTTTTAAATTATTATTATGGTTCATAAAATTATTCTTATTATTAAATGAGTTTAATATTTCCATATTAGAATTTATATAATTCATTCTCTCATTATAGTAATTTCTTAATTGTCTTAAAAATTCCTTCGAATCACTTATAAAACCTCTAATATTATATGGTAATATAGAAATACCAATATAGCTATTATTTTTATTTATATAATTAATTTTGCATGCAACTTCTGAACCTACAACTAAGTTTTCTTTTTTTTCATTAATAATAAGATAAAATAATTCTTCTTCTTTTTTTTTATCATATATATAACGATAATCTTTATATGGTTCTAGTAGTTCATTTTTTATAAATTTTAGGTATGGATACAAATAAATATTTTTCTTCTTATTATAATTGTTTTTTTTGGTATAATTATTATTTATAATTTTATTATTATTATTATCACCACCACCTCCCTTATTATTATTATTACTATTATTATTATTATCATCACCATTTCCATTATTATTATTGTCATTATCATTATCATCATCATTATTATTATCATTATTATTATTATTATTATTTGCGTTGTTGTAATATTTCCTTGCATAGTCTTTTATTTCTATATGTTTTATCAATCTCTTTTTATCTATTAAATAATTTACTAATTCATACAGATCCTTATTTTTCATAAAACTGTTTTTTTTCTCTACCGTATTTTTTAACATGTCGTAAATAATGTCATAACAATTAGACGGATGAATTCTTGTATTATCCAGAGCTTCAACAAAGTCATCGCCATTACTTATAATTCTAATAAAAGAAGAACAATTTCTATATACACACTTACCAATAAATTTTTTATTATTTGATAAGGTTAAAAGATCTTCTCGAGTATTTAAATTTGTATTATGCAATAATTTCATTAATTCTTCTCTCTTTCTTAAACCAAAACCACATATATAATTTAATGAATTTTCAAGATGCTTCTTTTTTTGTTTTCTTAAAAAGTTTATATCACACCCAATTTTATTTACTACATCAATCATAACCCGTTCGAATAAATATTGTAATTTATAGTTACAAATATAATTTTGTAAATCATGTAAACATACTTTAATCAACATACTTTTAGTATCTTCATCAAATAAAGATATTACAACACTTAATGGATTTTGTATATAATGACAAAGAGATAAACACATCAGAGCTTCTCTTGTATATTTATCAACTAATTCTTTACTATATTTTAAACTATTTGTAAGTAAATTAGGAATATATAAACTTTCAGGAATTATATGATACTTGTTGTTAGAAGGATTAATTAGATTTTCTTCATTACGTTCATATTTGTGATCTTCATATTTGTGATCATCATATTTGTGATCATCATATTTGTGATCATCATATTTATGACCATGCTTATCCTTATAATATATATCATCATTTTCCTCCTTCATATTACTCTTATCCATATTGTTCTTATTAAACATATTTACAATATAGGAATATACTAGATAGGATGGTATGTCTCTAATACCTACAACTATAACATCCGGTTTAATTCTTTTAATAAATGTTTTCAATATTTTCAAATCATGAGCAATTCTTTCTTTTTCCACAGGAATTTTTTCTTTTTTTATTATATCTATATAAATATTATCTAAATAAATATATTTTAATATATCACCATAAATATCACATGCCATAAGATGTACCCTAACATTATATTGAACGCATTCACATACAATGGATATAACATCAAATACATTATGATTTTTCTTCATAATTTTTAATAAGGATTGTTTTTTTTTATCTTCATCATTTTTGTTAGATACGTAGCTTTTTCCAGATTTATCTGAATAATTATCATAATTTATATTTTTCTTATATTTTTCACTTTCTTCGTTGTACATATGATTACTTTTTTTTTTTTTATTTTTTGATTCATTTTTTCTATCATTTTGTACTTCTGAATTATATTCATCAGATGAATATGTTGAATGGAATAAATCTGTTTTATTTGAATATTTTACATTGTTTTTATCATCACTTTGATTTTTCTTTTCTTCTTTTTCTTCATCATTATCAATATCATCTTTTTTTTTATTGTCATTGTTCATAATATCATTGTTAATATTGTCCTTGTTATTATGGTCCTTGTTACTATTGTTATGGCTATTATCTTCATCACTGTTCTCATTATTATTGTTGTTGTTGTTGTTGTTGTTGTTTTTGTTTTTATCTTTAACTTTATTTTTATCCTTTTTTTTCTTCTTTTCATTATGTTTATCATCCATATCTTCCTTTTTATAATAACCTGACATTTCGCTATGATAAGAATCGTCACTATAATATTTTTTTTTATCCTTCTTATGATTATAATCCATTTTCAACATACCTTCTTCATATTTCGAAGTTGAGGATGCTCTACTTTTACTTTCAGATGAATATTCTTCATCATCACCGTAATTATTATCATCATAACTAGTATCATCATCATCGTAATTATCATCATTATTATCATCATCGTCATTATTATTATTACTATCATTATTATCTTTATTTTTAATACTTTTTTTTTTTCCTTTTTTTTTAATTTTCTCTAGGTTATCCCGAATAATATCGTTTTTGAATATTTTTATAGGTTTTACATTAAGTGTTAAATAAAAAGATTGATGTATATATACCATTAACCAATTCTGAGCACTAGATAACAATAGATTTTCTAGATTTTTTTTAAATAAAGGTAAAAGTTCTACACATAAGAAATTATTTAATATTTTTTTTTGTATATATACAAAAATATTATTATTTTCCATATCATTATAACAATATGCATAAGATAATTGTCTAAGAATATTATTTATCCATTCACTATCTAATTGTTCTGCTTTAATTAGTTTATTCTTTTCCTTTTCAAATGAATTTTTAATATCTCTTTCATTTTTTCTTTTTTTTTTTTTGCTTTTCTCTCTTTCATTATATTCTTCACTTTTCCAAGGTACAGTTTCATGAGGTAAGATTGGATGAAGAATAATATCAATTAATTTATTTTCTTTATTTTTTAATATCTCTAAATATATGTGTTTATATTTATGCATATGATAATAACTTTCGAGTTCTCTTTTTTTAGCATCTATATGAATATTACTTTCATCTAATTGTGTGTTAAAAAAATTTAAATTATAATTGTGTATATAACATGGATCATGGCTAACTTGAAAGGAGGGTAATATATCATTATTTATGGGACAATTATTATTATTATTATTATTATTATTATTATCATTTGTGTAATTATGTGAATAATTACTATGATGATATGAATTTTTGGTGTCACGTCTATTATTATATTTATCTTCATTTTGTTCTAACAGAAATTGATTCCTGTGTTCATTCGTTAATAGATAATATATAGGTAAACGATAAAGTCGATACCCAAAATAATCATTATTACATATATCAACATTCATTTCTCCTAAATTGGTACTTACAGTAGTTATAGATGAATATTTCAAAAAAAAGAATCTAAAAATATATTTTATACATGGATGAGATGCTAATAATTTAGAATAATAACAAATTAATGTTTTAAATATTTCTTTATTATTTGATACTTCTCTAGAAAAAAAAGATTTACACCAATCTTCAATCTGACTTTCTACATTTAAATCGTTTATATATATTTCTGGTACATTAGATACAATATTTTTTATTTTTGAACAATTATATTTAAAGATCTTTAAATTTTCTTTTTTATTTATCTTTTTTTTATCTCCTTTATTAAAATAATCATCATTATCAGAATCATCTTTATTATGATTATATTTATTCTTTTCATGATCATCATAATTAGGTTCTGATGGATATATCCTCTCATTTCTTATTAAATCATATAAATAACAAATATTTTCATAAAATTCTTCAGTAGTTAATAAATATTCATCCCATATATTAAATCGATTTTTTTTTACATATTCTAAAAATTGTAAACCTGGAATATTTCTCTCATTAAATTTATTATATAAATTATTTTTATTGTCTTCTTTTTCATCATTTTCTATTTTCATTTTATTCTTATCTAATATATTTTTTTCAAATTCATCGTTCATATTATTTTCTTTCTTTTTATCATCTGCTAATATATCTTCACCAAATAAATCATCCTTCATATAAATATTATTTTCCTTACTTTCCTTATCATTATTTATATCTTCACCAAATATATCTTTATCATTGTCATTATTTGTTAAGGATAATATATTAGGATTATTATTATTATGACTATCATCAAAATGATTATTATGATTATTATTATTATTATTATTATTATTATTATTATTATGATTATTATTATTATTTGTATTTAGCAAATTGTTTTTCAAATAATAATAATATATATTGACGTCCTCGTAATACATTTCATTATATTTATTAAGAATGTCGAAAATATCCATATGGATATTATTAGCTTTACTTAAACGCTTTAATCTACACCTAAGCTTCCTTATTTTAATAAATGTTTTATACCAACTTTGATCAAGCTCATATATATCCCATAACATATTTATATTAAAAGGTGGAAATATTAAATATGATTTATGAAATACAATATATGGTATTTCATTATTATACTTTATAAGCATATGCAATGTTAATATACATTTTTTTAATAAAAATGAATCATTCAAGAAATCATTTACATTTATATCATATGTTTTGTTATACGTTTCTTCAATAATTTTTTCAAAATTTTTATATGTAAAATATGTTGGATATTTTTCTTTCAATTTATGTAATATCCATTTAGATTCTATAAGTAACATTTTTTTATTTAATTTCTTTTGTCTTTTTTTATATATATTAAAAAATCTTTCAGGCATATCCGTATTTCTAATTAACTCATCTTTCTTTGTTAATAATTGATTTAAAGCTTCATCTGGTTCTGCAATTTTTTTCCAGTTATTTGATACTATTAAATCTAATCGTTTTTTCTTTTTTTTGCTTTTCTTTTTTTTTTGCTTTTCTTTTTTTTCAATTTTATTTTCATTATCATCATCATCATCATGAAAAAGATCTTTCTTTTCTTTACTTTCTTTTACAAGTTGTGATTCATCTTCGATACTTAAGATATTATTTTTATCCTCTTCATGATTTTCTTCCACATTAATATTATGTTCTTTTTGTGTACTATCTTCATCTACTTTTAATATACCTTTATCTGTGTGATCTATATCTTCTTTTGCTTCTTCATCCTCCTTATAAAATTCTCCCAAATCGTTCGTACTTCCATGTTCATCTTCATCAAAATCGTCATATTCGTGATCGTAAATTTTGTTATACTCTTGTTCGTATATGTCATTATCATCATCATCATCATCTTCTTCTTCATCATCTTCTTCGTCATCCTCTTCATCATCAACATCTTCATCATCTTCTTCATCATCTTCCTGTTCATAACCATCTTCAGCATATTCTTCATATTCATCATAATCTTCTTCAATTTCTTCCAGACCGTCTTGATCATCATATTTTTCATTTTCATCCATTTCATAATCGGAATCATCATCATCCATTCCAATCCTTTTCATACTTTCATTAATGTCATCAAAAAAGCTAACCATTTTTTTTTTATTCTTTCGTTTTTTTCTACTAGGATATTCATCATCGACTATAATATCTTTAGAGTCTTGATCCTCTTCGTCATCATAATCACTTTCTATTTCATCATCTTCATAATCATATTTTTTCTTTTTTTTTGATGGAGAAGCATTAATAATATCTAAGACAGCATTTATATCACCAAATGTTTGAGTAATAACATTATGTATATATGAATCATTTTTATAAACATTATCAGATGTTACACCAAATCCTCCTTCTTCTTCTTCTTCTAAATCTTCCTCACCTTCTTGTAATGCATGTTTTTCATTTTCTCTTGTATCAGATAAATTATCTCCAAAATTAAATAAATTATTATTTGTATCTCCTTTTTTTTTTCTTAAAGAGATTTCACTGTCATCTATAAAATCATCTTTATCTTTTAATTCATTATTTTTATTTTCATTTATTGAAGAATGATCATAAGAATCATCTTCATCATTACTATCTTTAATTTTTTTTAATCTTCTATGTTTAGTATCTTTTTCATTTCGTATTACTTGTATACCTGTATTTTCTGCAATAAGTTCTAGATCTTCATCATCTAAACTTTTATTTTCAAAATAATCATATTTTTTCTTTTTCTTTTTTTTCTTCTTCTTTTTCTTCATTTTTTTTTTTTTCTTTTTTTCTTTAATTATATCATCATCTTCACTATATTTTTTACTATCATTATCAGCATCATCGTTACTATCATCATCACTATTATCATCACTGTCATTATCACTACTGTCATCATCACTACTGTCATCATCACTACTGTCATCATCACTACTATCATCATCACTACTATCATCATCACTACTATCATCATCACTATAATCTTCTTCATCACTATCTACAATAAATCCTTTCATTTCATCATTATTCTCATCATCATCTTCCTCTTCATCATCTTCATCATCGTCATCATCATCTTCTTCAAAATCTCGTCGATCTTTTTTACCTTTCTTATATTGTATTCTTTTTTCTTTTACACTTTTTCTAATATTTTTTTTTTCTCTATCACTTCGTTTGTTAATATTATCTTCCTTTTCTTTAATATAATCCGTTCTTTCTTTATTAACATTTTTATGAATATTTTTCA
This sequence comes from Plasmodium reichenowi, assembly GCF_001601855.1. Lineage (NCBI taxonomy): Eukaryota > Apicomplexa > Aconoidasida > Haemosporida > Plasmodiidae > Plasmodium > Plasmodium reichenowi. The sequence goes on along the minus strand of NC_033659.1, from coordinate 175,816 downwards.
ATTCATATTTGGATGATTTTTTTGTAACAATTTTTTTATTCATATGAATATCCTCAGTTTTTCTTTCTTCCTTTTTCTTTTCATCCACATCTTCGTTTTCATAATCTTCTGATATTACTTTTTTACTTTTCTTATTGTACTTATAATTATAATTTTCGTTCATATCATTTTTTAATGATTCATCTATATAGGATTGACCATTTAACTTTAATGGCTCCTCATTTTTATCATCAACATTTTTATTATCATCATTTTTATTATCATCATTTTTATTATCATCATTTTTATTAACCTTTTCGTTTTTTTCATTATTATCATCATCAATAACTATATCTTTATTTTCATATTCATCATCATTATCATAATTTTCGTCATAATTATTATCGTCATAATTATTATCGTCATCGTTGTTTTCGTCATCGTTATTTTCGTCATCATTATTATCGTCATCTCCTTTAATTTTATGTTTTATCCTTTTATAACTTCTAATTAAAAAACCCTCATTTTTTCTCTTCAAATTCGAATTATCTGTTTCTTCATTCCCTTCCGTGTTTTTTTCTTTCTCATCGTTTTTGTTTGATTCTATTATATTCATTTTTATTTTTATATATGAATATTAAAAAATAATATATATAATTATATATATATTATATATTTATGTATGAGAATTTATAAATATAAAACAAACTACTATTTTATATAATTATCATAGGATGTACATATTTATTTTGTATATTCTTTCTTTTTAATTTTTTTTTTTTTTTTTTTTTTTTTTGTTGTTTTAAATAAATAAATATATAATATATGGATATAAAAAGAAGGTATATATATTAATAATATTTCTGTAGAATATTTTTCTTCAACTTAAATGAATATATTTATTATACATAAATAAATAAATAAATAAATAAATAAATATATATATATATATATATATATATTAAATTTATTATATTCTTAGAATATATATTTTGTAATAATAAATCGAAATCATTTTTTGAAATTTTCTTATAAAAATTATACCTCCTTAAAAGAAAGAAAAAAAAAAAAAAAAAAAAATTTCAAAAACATATAAAATATATATATATATAATATATTTCTAATGAATATTATATTATGGAAATAAAAATTAATAATAATACCATATAATATTATACATAAATTTTTAATATATATATTTTTATAAATTATTTGATAAATATACATAATGCATTCTAAATATGAAAAAAGGGAAAAATGCTTATATACTTGTACCATTTTATCCCAGGTGAAAATAATAATTATTAATATATAAATAATATATATAAATAGATATATATATATATATATATATGTATTTATATATGTATTTATATTATATAATAAAATTTTAATACTTATATACAGTAATGTATATATTTATGTATTATATAATGAAAATATTGTTTTTTGCTTATTTCTGTTTTATGATGATTTTAATCTATTTTTTTTCGTTTTGACATATAAATTGGTAGAAGATAGCATAAGATGATATTTATGTGATTAAAAAAAAAAAAAAGTAAATTATCAAATAAAAACATAAGCAAACAAATATATGAGTTAAAGATACGAAGGTAAAATATTTATTATTCTAAATATATATTTGACATGTATTTTAAATATAAATATATATATATATATAACAATAAATATTTTGTTTTATATTATTTTTCAATAGCAATGAAAATAAACAAATACGACCAGAAATTATAAGATCAATTTTACCAGTATATTATAATATATTATATTATATATATATAAATAATATTTTATTTAATATTATGATTGTATATTTTTTAAGTTATAATAGAACAAATTAAAATATTTTTTATTTAATATAATATTATATATAAACATATTTTAACCAATGAATAATGATGTGTGTTCTTTAGTTGTATATATAAATATATATGAATAAAAATTGAAGAACATTATTTGTTTATGGACAAAGGTTTAATTTAAGCACATATTTTTATTTTGCCTATTCAATATAGAATATGTATATATATATATATATATATATATTTACATAAATATTATTATAAAGGGGAATGAAATCATACATTTTTTCTATTATGTATTAAAACAAAATTAAAAATAGACTTAATCATAAATATCAGACGAATTATTTATATATAAAAAAAAAAAAAAAAAAAAAAATTTATTCATATTATATTATGTTATATATATTATATATTACTTTTTTTTTTTTGTAACGTTTTTCCATATTGATATTTTATATTTTCCATATATTTTGTACATATGTATATTTTCCCATTTCATTGATATATAGTTTTAAAAAATAATATTTCTTTTTAGTTTCATTTGTAATATTTATAAACCATAAATAAATAAATAAATAAATATATATATATATATATATATATATATACATATAAATACTCGAATTCTTCTTTTTCAATTTTTTTATATATAATTCTTTTCTTTTCTTTTTTTTTTTTTTTTTTGTATGTAATAAAATGAATGAAAAGTACACCATGAGGGTAAATATATATATATTTTTTTTTTAATAACATTTTTTATATAATATATATATATATATATATATATATATATATATACATATACATATGTTGCAACATATGTTTAATTTTTTTTTTTTTTTAAAGGATTTATATATATAATATTTTAATGGTTAATTAAAAAGTTAGACATAAATATAGAACACATGTATGTATATATATATCTTTATATATTTGAACATAAAAATGATTTATAATGATAAGAATGAAGATTGGAAAGATAGAGAAAATCGTTTAGTTGATATAATAAAGAAAGAATATTATTATAATAAGAATGAAGAATGTGATGAATATAATATAGGGGGTGGGATAATAGGAAAAGATAAATATGGTTATAATGATTGTTATAAAGGTGATAATATTATATTAATAATAACAGAATATATTAAGAAAGATTGTATATTAGATAATTATATATTGGAATATAAAAAGTTATATGATAATTTAGATTATTATATACATTATATTGAAAAGAAGTCAGATATTGATTATCTTATTGATAATTATTTTATAAAAAAAAAAAGAGGTATAACTAGTATAATAAATGATATAGAGAAATATAAAAAAATAAATGGGGATATGAATGATATAGAAATGACAACATATACCATATCAGTAATATTAAAATTGAATAAAGACATATTAAGTGCATTTCCAATGTTAAAAAATGTTATAGAAGCATTAAAAAATGATAATAACAATGAAAATTTTTATTACATAAATAATAGGATAGGTATAATAGAAAAATGGAAGAACAAGATTTTTAATATGTCCTGTAAAAAGAAAACATATAAATCCATAGTTCATTCCTTTTTACAAACAAATAATGAAATTATGGATAAGGAAAAAAATAATGAAAATTTTGATAAATGCGATCAGTACATGAATCCATGTTATATTAATAAAACATATAAAAATGAACATAATAATTATTATGAATATAATTATGTGCATAATAAGAATGTGAATGATACATATATAGTTGATAATAATAATAATATGAAAAATTATTATGAAGATAACATATACAATAATAACATATACCATAATAACATATACAATAATAACATATACAATAATAACATATACCATAATGATAACATATACAATAATGAAAATATATACAATAATAATAATAATAATATGTATGAACCCAATCATATGTATCAAGGTCATTTTTCAGATGATACTATAAATGTCATGAATTCTACTAATAAAAATAAGCATTCCAACAAATTGATTCAAAAAATTAATGCATCATATGAAAATAATATTGTTAATTATGAAGACAAGAACTCTACATTTTTTTACGAAATAAATATAACAACAAATAAAAATTTAATAAGACTAAAAAGTGTTCTCCTTCTGATTGAAATAGTCATGTCGTTTTATTCATTCTTTATCAAATGGGAGAAACAAAGAGATAAAGAAAAAAAAAATATAAGTGCAAAAAATATAAGTGCTGAAAGAGAAGAAAGAGATATAAATTATATAAAAGATAAGATTAACCTTAACTGTGATGATAATATATATCATATGAATGATATAAATAATATTAACAAAGGAAACGATTTATGTACACATGATGATAATATTAATAAATATATTAAAGATACAGAATATCAGCATGGGAAAAAAGAAAAAAGTAAGAGCACATATGATGAAATTAATTATCAACTCTTTTATGATCTAATATCAGGAAAAGTAAAAAGAAAAAAAAATATTAAGAACGAGGAAAACCATAAGAAAAAAAAAAAAAAAGTAGATATGCAAAAATTGAAAAGAAAGAAATATACAGAAAGGAAAAAAAGGATGAATAATAGTAATGAGAAACCTGACAATTTTTTTCCATATATTAAATATGAGTGTCATGAAAGTGAAAATACTGTTTTCTCAAATAATTATGAAAATATAATAGGTACTAATAGAAGAATTTCAAGTGATAATAATAATAATAATAATAATAATAATAATAATAATATGTCATCAAATAGTAGTACAAATAATAAATCACCAAATAGTGATAGCAATAATATGTCATCAAATAGTGATAGCAATAATATATTATCAATCAGTGATCTCAATAATATGTCATCAAATAGTGATAGCAATAATATATCATCAAATAGTGATAGCAATAATATATCATCAAATAGTGATAACAATAATATATCAGCAAATAGTGAAACAAAAATTAAATTGTCACATACAGATATATATAATTCTTATCATAATTATTCATATGCTTCATCATATAGTAATAATGACAATTCATTTATAGCAAGTGATATAAATAATTGTAATGATAAAGGAGAAAATGTTAATCCTTTACATTATAATGATTCCATAGACTCTCCCAATAAATTCGTGAATGGTAAAATTTATTATGGACAACACAATAAGAATATATATTATATTTCGAAGGAAAATAATATATTTATTGATACAGAAAAAAAAAAAAAAATATATAAAAATAATATTAACAATAATAATAATAATAATAAAATAATTATTAATGATAAGGATTTAAAAAAAATGATGAGCTATATTAAAAATATCCTAATATATGTTATAGATGAATGTGATACATATTTTAATATAGAATTTTTGTACACGTTACATACTTTTGAATTATATTATTTATTTCATATATTTAAAAAGCTGTTATTAAAAAAGAAAGATATAGAAGATGATTTAATAATAATGTTAACGTATTGTGCATATAAAATTGAAAATAAGGAAATCATTGAATATTGTTTTTGGAGACTTGTCAGTATATTTGAAAGTGAATGTATTCCTAACAGTTGGATTTTATTAGATGATAAAACAAATAATCAATTAAAAAAAAGATTTGATGAATTAAAAATTAATTTTAAAGATATGAAAAAAAGGAACAAAAGTATAAAGAAAAAAGCAAGAATAAAAAATTATAGTGATTATTGTATTGACATATTTTATGAAACTTTTAACATTTTTGATACTGAAGAAATACGAGATGTAAGCAGTGAAATAAATATAAATGAAGGTAATTTATATTTTAAAAATAATATAATAGATAAAGATATCTTTATTAATTTTATTAATAAAACAAAAAGAGAATTTTCTTATTATAATGATATACCTAAAGGATATATAATTAATGAGTTACAAAGAATACGTAAATTTAATGAATTTTATTCATGTTGTTACATATTAAAAAATGATAAAAAGGAAAAGATACTTATGGGTTTTAAAAAGAGAGGACAAAATAAAGTATATATATATAAATATGATAAAAATATTAAAAAAAAATTTAAAAATATTAAAACATCTTTTAATGTATCAGGATTTTTAGGAGTATTGGTATGTAATTTTACAGGTATGAAAATTAAAATATATGATAATGGCATTTCAGAAAAATACGCAAACTTTTTTCCAAATTTTGAAAGAAATAATGTTATATCTATTAGATTTGAATCCAATATTATAAGTGAATTACCAAGACATTTCATTTGTAATATTTATAAAGAAAATAAGAACATCAAACTTATTTATGAAAATAAATGTCCTATATGGAATGAAGAGAAAGAAATTTATGAACTCCCTTTTTATGGACGAGTTAAAATGGCTAGTGCAAAAAATTTACAATTAATTTTAAAGAAATGTATTTTTAATGAATCAAAAAAAAATGATTTCTTGAATAAAAATATAAATGATATAATTGAATATGTGTCAGCTAGCCAAATTGAACATAAACAGAATTTTAATGAAAAGGAAAAGGATAAAGATAACGATAACGATAATAATGATAATATTTATAATGATATATATAAGGATAACAATACGAATAATTATCATAATAATCATGATAACATGCCTATTAAACAAAAGTACAATGGATATAATAATACAAAGTGTGAAAATAAAAATAGTGATTCAGGAAATAAAAAAGTTAAGAAACATAATGATGAATACATAAATAGCTTTATTAAAAAGAAATTTCCTTTTGATTTAATTAAAAACAATTTGAAAAAGAAAAAAGAAGAAATTAAATATGAAATTATAAATAATGATGAAGATGAAATATTTTTAATATTTGGGAAAAATTCTAAAGATTATTTTACTTTAGATTTTCGTCATCCGTTATCAACATTTGAAGCTTTTTCAGTTGCCATTTCATCTTTGCTAAAGAAAAAAGCTGTATCATGAAAGGAATTTTTTAAAAAAAAATATATGAGAAATTATATAATATATATATAGATATATATATGTTAACAATGTTATGTTAATTGTATGATGTGTGTATATTTATTATTATTATTATAATTATTTTATTTATTCATTTATTTATTTTAATTTTTTTTTTTTTTTTTTTTTGAGTGCTCACATATAAATGTTAATATATATTTTATTTTATTTTATTTTTATTCTTTGTCCAAATTAATTTTTTTTAAATACAATAAACCTTTATTTTATTCTTATTATACAAAAATGGAATTTTATTATAATTGCTTGTTTTGTTTTACACAAAAATTTAATTTATAATTATATGATATATATTAATAATTTTTTTATTAGTTTTTTTGTAATATTTAATGACTATAAAATAATAAGATACTATCAAAAATATATTTGAAAAAAAAAAAAAAAAAATAAAATAATAAAAATAATGCTTTGTATAGGTTTATATTGAATTGGTACAAATAATATTTTTTAGACATAATATGGACGATAACAAGTTGAGATAATCATATTATAAAAATATATAAATATAAATATATATATATATATATATATATATTTTTTCTAATTAATCCTAATTCCCTTTATCAAGTTTTACTTTTTTCTTGCACAAAAGCCCAGTCTACATGTATCTCTTGATTTAGTAGCATAGTACCATCCATTTCTAAAAATATTAAAAAATGACATATTAATATATATATATATATATATAGAAATAATAAGTTCAAATATATATTTATTCATTCATATAGAATATATATACATAAATATTTATATAAAAATACATATGTACTAAAAAATTTCTTTATACCATCTATTGCTCTTTTTGCGTCTACAAAATTTTCATATTCAAGAAATGCATATCCTTTTAGAAAACCTGTTCTTCTATCTATATTTAAGTGTAAATTTTTTATTTGTCCAAACCTTTCAAAAACTTCTTTTATGTAATCATCTCTGGCTTCGCCGTGTATATTTGTTATGATAATTATCCAGCCTTCTACAGCTATTTTGAAAAATTAAAAATGATAGAAAAAATTATGAAAATATAAAATTATTTAAGAGGTAATATTATATATATATATATATATATATATACATATAATATTTATATTTTAAGAGTCCCTTATATTTGTTCTTACATTTTGCTGGGACTTCATCATTTTTAAGAACATTATTTAGATTATTATCTTCCATAATTTATAATATTTAACATATTTTTTTTTTTTTTTTTTTTTTTTTTTTTTTTTAAATAATTTTAAAAATTTAAAATTTTTTTTTTAAAAAAAAAAAAAAAAAAAAAAAAAAAAAAAAAAAAAAAAAAAAAAAAAAAAAAAAAATAAAAAAAAAAAAAAAAAAAAAAAAATTAATAAAAAATTATATATATAAAT
>NC_033659.1:160855-167246 GCF_001601855.1 Plasmodium reichenowi | reverse complement strand
TTTTAATATTTGGATCGGATTCATATGGCATGTAATCTATTAATTTTTTATTTGTTATTCCAATAAAAATGTTGCAAAAAAAAAAAAATATATATATATATTATAATATATAAAAATATATTTATAAATTCACATATATATATATATATATATAAAATAATATTTTAATTTTATTTATATATATCTTAGAATTACATTAATTTTGTAAAAGTTGTAAATTTTATTGTTTTACACAGCTTATATATTTTGTTCCCTTTATAATATTAATAAGAATATATATATATTTATATAAATAAAAACCTTTGTGAAATAATAATTATTTTATTTTTTAAGGCCATTTCATATTAATATATTACTAATAAAAAATGCTATATATATATATATATATATATATATATAACATATGTGACATATATAAAGAACAGATAAAATCGTACGTGAAACATGAACTTGTTCTGGAATGTATTCCTTTCAAGTATTTATGTACTAGTGAGACAATTTGTAAGAATATATATAGGACGTATTTTTTTATATGCATTCAAAATATTGGATATATTATTTAATTAATACATGTAAACCTTATGAGAATATCAAGGAATAAACATATAAAATATATAGTTAAATTTTTTTTTATAATATATTTTTAAAAGTAATATAACATATATATATATACAATATAGTATAGTGTAGTACCAATTTTACAATTTTTCGTTTCTATACTTCAAATGTGAAATTTATTTTATCGTATAATAATTGAATTGGTAAAGATTACCTTCAAAGAGTTTAATACAAATTATGAAAAAAAAAAAAAAAAAAAAAAAAGAAAAAGAAAAAGAAAAAGAAAAAGAAAAAGAAAAAAGAAACAAACAGAGAAAATTTTTAATATATGTATATATTTGATATATGCATAACATATTATATACATATATATATATATATAATTGGGTAAATAAAAAAAAAATTAAGGTATTAAAAAAAAAAATTTTAACAAGCATGCTTGTAATTTTTTAATATTCTATTTATTGATCTTATTTAGAAAATTTAATACATCCTTCCTGATTAATTTCTGCAAAAAAAAATAAAATAAAATAAATAAATATTATATAAATATATAATTATTATGTAAATATAAATTTTAAATGTATTTAAAACATTTTTTTCAATTTTTGCTTACCACATCATCCTTTTTAGTTTTCTTTTTTCCTTTAGCTTCCTTTTGTTTATCGAGCTTTTTCTTATTTATGACATTTTTTTTTGTTTTTTTTTCTTTTTTTTCATCTATGGACTTATTAGTTTTGTTTAATTTCTTCAGTTTCGTATATTTATCTTTATCCTTTTTATTGGTTATCTCATTTTTCGTATTATTCTCTTGATTATTTATTTGTTTCGTCAATGTAGCGTTGTTGATTACATTTAATATATTAGTACATTCATTTTTCATTTTTAATAATCTTTTTTTTTCTCTCTGTCTTTTACCTCTACTGACTTTATTTTTTTTTTTATTTTTTTTTTTCTTATCAATAATTTTATTATTTGTATTTTTGTCTAGATTTTGTTGTTTTAAATGATTTAGGAATTTCTCTTCTTTTATTTTTTTTATATGTATCATTCTTATATCTTCAATACAATAATCTACATAAATTATATTTTTATTTTTTTTAATAGTTTGAAACTTTTTCTTATAAATAATTTCATTGATTAGTTCATATATATTTTTATTTTGTAATAGTTGTATCATTTTTTTTGCGTTTTCATGTTTATTAATATCTACAAAACATATATAATTTTTAATATTTTTACTAGCCACATTATTGTTGTTACTGTTTGTATTGAGTATTATATTTTTATTTTTTAATTTCGACGATTTTTCCTTTGAAAAATTTAAGTCCTTGGAATTTGTTGTTTCAGTGTCTTTGATTATTTTAATTTTTTTAATTATTTGTGAAGCTTTTTTAAAGGCCTCTTTTTTTTTCATATTATATTTTTTCATAATTATAGGTGTAAAATATTTGGTTATAAGTTGTCTAAATGTGTTTTGTTCTAACACGGCTGGATAGTTTCTTATATATATTCTACATGGATTTATAAAGAAATTTTTATTTTTCAAAAGTTCTTTTTTTTTCAGCATTAAATTATTATTTCTTTTAATAATATTTTCACTTAAGTTTTCATTATTTACATTATTATCATTAATTAGGTGTATATTATTATTATTATTTTTTTTTTTTTTTAAATTGTTTTCGTTTTCTTGATCTGTTGATTTTATATAATTTTTTCTTTTTTCTTTGATTAAATCTCTATTCACTGCTCTTTTAATCATTAAATAAGTATTTTTAAAAAAGAGAATTTCTGAATTTATATTGTGCTTATTTTTATTTTCTTTTAATAAAATTTTTTTCATTTTTTCTTTCTTATTTTTCTTGTTCTTGTAAAATTTGTCAATAATATTTTCTTCATCATCACTAATTGAATTATCATTATTATTTTCATGATTATTTGTATTATCATTTTCATCGTTATTTTCATCATATTCATATTCTCCAATTTTCTTTAGAAAAGTATCAGCATCTTGTTTATACTTTAATTTGACAAAGACTGATAGATTTTTATTATTACTCTGACAGGTTTTTATATATATATAATCTTTATTTATATTATTTATAATATAGTTTCTAATTTCATCATCTGTTGTTTCTGGAGGAATGTTAGTAATAAATAAAGTTTTTCCTTCTTCAACATCGTTCAGATTTTTTTTTTTTTTTTGTTTCTCATCATTTGGTCTTATAATATGATCATTATTTTTTTTTTGAAATTTATTGATTTTTTCCAAAGTTTTATCTAAACCATTATCATCATTATATTCATTATGGTCATTATAATCACCATCGTCATTATAATCACTATAGTCATTATTATCATCACCTTCATTATCATCATCACCTTCATTATCATCATCACCTTCATTATCATCATCACCTTCATTATCATCACCACCTTCATTATCATCATCACCTTCATTATCATCATTTTTATTTTTTATACCATATTTGTTAGATTTTCCCTCTTCTTCATGTTCCCTTTTTATATTGACCTCATTTTCCTTTATATACTTATTATGCTCTTCCTCCTTCCCATTACTTTTATCATTATTATTGTTTATCGTTTGGATGGTTATTATATTCCCACATAATTTTGTTTTGTTTAGTTGTAAAGCTTTTTGTGCATTATATGATGAGGAAAAGGAGACTATGGCATAGCCTTGTTTTTTATTATTTTTCTTTGGGAAAAATATTTTAGCATTTGGTTCTATATGTTTAAATAATTTCTGTATATTTTCTACATGACAAGATCTACTTAGATTTTGAAGAATAACTTTTTTATCGTTTTTTTTTGTTTGACATAATTCATGAAAAAAGTATCTAAAATATATATTATCATTATTATTACTACTGTTATTATTATTATTATTATTATTATTATTATTATTATTGTTGTTGTTGTTGTTATTATTTTTATCATGTGTATTTTTTACATTTTGATCTTTTAGAAAATTTTGAAATACCGTTTTGTTTATTAATGTAAAAAACATTTTAGCAATTTTTATATTAAGAAATTCAATAACATACACAATTTTTATTTTTTTAGAAGCATTTTTGTCTATCAAACGTGTATTTTTATTTTTATTTTTATTTTTTTCATTGTTTCTGGAATGTTTCATTTCTTTTTCTATATTGATAATAATATCTTCAAATTTTATATTTTTTTTATCTGAAACAATTTCTATGTCATCAATAAATTTGGTGGAATTATTATCATCCCCTATTTTATCATTATTTTTATATGTAGTACTATTTATATTATTATATACATTACTATTAGATTCAGATTTAGTATAATGTTCTACTAATGGATATATTAAATTTGTATTATTAACATAAAGAGTTTTTAAAAAATTTAATATTACAATATTATCTACATTACAATCTGTATATATTTTAAGTGAGTTATCATATTTAATTTTTTTCCTATTATATACAATAGATATTAATTTTTTATCTTCATATTTTTTCTTTAACGCATATTCACTTTTTATATAACTATTACATAATTTTATATTATTATATTTAGATATAAAATCTTCTGCATCCTTTGCACTTTTAAAATGACATATAGCATTTTTAGAGGTGTAACTATTGTTCGAAAAAAAAAAATGCTTATTACATATTCTTTCAAACTCTTTTGTTATTAAAGGTACATCACTTTCTTTGATATTTCGTACAAAGACTTTGTGTTTATCGATAGCCTGATCGTCAATTATATTCATATTTTAATTATATTATCTTATACATATAGGTATATGTACTACTACAAAAATAAAAAGGAAAAAATGTTATATTCCTTTTGTTATATCTGTATTAAGTATATTTTGAAGAAAAAAAATTTACTTAAAAAAATATATATATACATATATAATATATATATATATATATATATGAGAACATATTATATATTTTTTTTAAGTAAATTTTTTTTCTTCAATAATAAAAGAAGAAATACATTCTTTATACTGTTATTATATAATTAATTTTCTTTTTATTGAAAAAAAAAAAAAAATTCCATTAAAATAAATATATAACAAAATAGAATAATATAAACATAAATGAATAAATAAATATATATATATATATATATATATATATTATTTTATGATGATTCTTCTATTTTTTTTTTTTTTTTCTTTAAACTGTTATAAATACAGTTATAGTTTGAAATATATATATTAAAAAATAAGAATAAGTTTTTTTACAACATTATTGTAATAAATAAATATATATTTTATTTTGCGTTTATTTTTATCCTTCTTAAAATCATTTTTCCATTTTGTAATTATATATATATACAAAAGAAAGAAAGGAAGAAGAAACGAAAAAAGAAAAAAAAAAAAAAAACATCAATATAATAAATATATAATATTATATATTTTATTACGATTATCCATTTATAGAATTTTAAAGAATAAAATTAAAACTTTTTTTTTTTTTTTTTCCCAATAACCTTATATATATAAATAAAATACATCCATTATACATATATAGCAATATAATAATATAGATTGTAATTTTTTTTTTTTTTTTTTCATTATATATTACTTGCTCCATATGAACCTCTAATATTAATATATATATATAATATAAATACCCAAGAATTATATTTATAATAAATTAATACATATAAATATATATATTATATATATATATATTTTTTTTTTTTTCCCTTCTTTTGTATATTTTATATTTATTTCTATATATATTTTAAAAACAAAATGACGTTGATTCTTTAATATTTTAAAATAATAAAAGAACTAGGGAATATATGAATGAATAATTTTTAGAAGAACAAATAAAATAAATATAATATAATAATATATATAATATATATATAATATATTTTTTTTTATATTTATAGAAAATTCATATTTTTTTTTTTTTTTTTTTTACCTTATTATTATATCAGTAAGAATAATATAATTATAAAAGAAACAAATGCGCAAAGCAGATATTATATGTTTATAAATTCGTGAGAATAATTAAAATTTATAATAAATAACATATATATATATATATATATAATATAATATAATATACCAATTATATAATGAATCAAAATGGAGAAATAAATACAAAAAATAATGAAGGAAAGAATAAAGAACAAAATAAGGATGGAGATAAAAAAAAAGTTAAAAAATTGAATTGTGATAAAGATGAATTATTAGAAAATGACGTAACTAAAGTAGTTGGAGAATTTGATGAGGAAAAGGAAGGAAACCAAGAAGTGAAAAGTTTTGAAAAGGTGACTGAGAAAAGCAAAAAGAAGAAAGATAGTAAGAAAATGAAGAATATGAAAAATATGAAGAAAAAAAAAAAATTAGAAAAAATGAAAAACTTGATTAATAGTACGAATAATTCAAATAATGAGAAAGATGAAAACGATTTTATAGAAACATTTAAGAAAAAAAATTTTAAAAATAAAAAAAATATAAAGAAGGATAAAAAAAAAACTAAAGATACGGATTATGAAGATACCGTTGTTAGCAGTGAAATTCATGATGTAATTACAGGGGCAGGTGATAATAGTAATATATATATTAATGAAGAAATTGATGAAAGTGATGATGAATATAATATAAATACGCTTGGAAATTTTGATCTTAAGCATTATGAGGACTTTGATATCATTGGTAAGAAAAAAAAGAAAAATAGGAAATTTTATCGTATAAAAGAAAAGATATTATATATATGAACGAAGAGTTATTATATGGTAAAGAAAATTGTATTTTATATATACATATGTGTACATTTTTTTTTTTTTTTTTTTTTTTTTTTTTTTTTTT
>NC_033659.1:155962-160493 GCF_001601855.1 Plasmodium reichenowi | reverse complement strand
ATATTTATTTATTTTATTTTTTTATTTTTTTATTTTTTTTTTTTTTTTTTGTCAGGTTATGATATTGAAGGAAAGAAAATCTATAAAAGTGATGAAAATCTGATTGATGATTTTATAAACTCTCAAAGAGATGAAAATCATTGGAGAAAAATAAAAGATGTTAAAAATAATCGTGTTGTTCATTTAACAGATGCAGATCTTCAAATAATTAAGAGTATAAGGGAAAATAAAGTTGCAACTATTTTGAACGATGCTAATTATATATATGAAAATGATAAGGAAGAATATAAATTATATCCTTCTGGTATTATAAATCAAAAGAAAAATGAAGAGAATGGCTCGATACATGAAAGAAAGAAAATATCAAAAATAATGAATTACTTAAGGAATAAAGAAAAGTATCCAGAACGATATAAAGATAAGAAAGAAAATGATGAAGATTATATATATGATTTATGGAATAATAGAATATATGATGAATTTAATAATATCAATGAGATTAGTTTACCACATATATTACCTGGACATAAATATAGTTACAACCCACCACCTGAATTAATGTTAAGTTCATCAGAAAAAAGAAAGCTTTTAAAAAATAATAAAGATGCATTTATTCCTCAAAATTTTAAAAATATTAGAAATATTGAATATTATAAAAAGACATATTTTGATTTATATCAAAGATGTTTAGATATATATTTATGTTCACGATCAATGAAAAATGTATTTCATATAAATAAAGAAGACTTATTACCAAAATTACCTTCAAAGAAATCATTAAAACCATATCCAGAATGTGCCTTTGTTCATTATGTTAGTAATGTAGAGGAAGATGAAAAAACAATAGATGATATTAATAAGAAGAAGATGAATAAAAATATATCTTCCTATTTATATCCTATAGATATAAATGAAAATGATCATTGTGTTTATACTATCTATCATAACAAATTGTACATTTTTGATATTCTTACATCATACAATATAACAACTATAGATTTATTGCATTATTTTAAATCAGTGGTACCTTTAAAAACAAAAAAGAAATCGATAGAAGAAGATATTAATAACAATATCATAATCAAAGTGAATAAGGCTTATTCAATTTTAGCTATATCCTATACGAATGTGGTATTTATTTTGCATTATGAGTCATATGTTCCACCTCTTAAATCGAAATGTGAAACAATGGTAGACAATATATATGATACGACGAATAACGATGAGAAGAGGAAAAAACGAAAAAATGGGGAAGGTAATATAAGTAAAGTTAATAAATCAAAAAATGATGCTCTTGAAGAGGAAGGTATTTTAGAAGGTGATATTAATGATAAAGATGGAAGTTACAATGGTGATAATAATTCTTATGATGATGATGACAATTTTGATGATGGTGATGACAATTTTGATGATGGAGATGACAATTTTGATGATGGAGATGACAATTTTGATGAGGATGATTATGAAAATTTCGATGAGGATGATGATAATTTTCAAAGTGATGAATCCTATGATGCTGGAACAAATAATAATACCGAAAATACAAATAATGATGACATATCGAAAAAGAAGAAACACGTACACATTAATAGAAATATAGTATATTATAAAACGAAAGGATTACTTAGTGTTTATCATAGTAATTTTAAAAATTCAGAAGATTATTGTTATTCTAAAGATATTAATGTAAAATGGATGCTTCTTAAGTCTAACCATAAGGTATGAAAAAAAAAAATAAATAAATAAATAAAAAATAAAATAAAATAAAATACTGAATATATGTTCCTATGTTATTATGTGTATAATATAAGTGTAGTACCTGATAACATATATCATGTTATATTATACTTTAATCTATTTATTTTTATTTTTTTTTTTTTTTTGGTCCATTTTCAGAAAATAAAATATTGTGTTGCTATTAAGCATGAGGGGGAAATAAAAGACATTTCATGGAATAACAATGGTAAGGAATGATAACATGAATTTTTGTGCTTTTGAAATATATTAAAATTTGAATAAATAATATGAACACCTTTTTAATAAATATGAATATATATAAAATCATGTTAATAGTTATATTTTATCATAATTACCTTTTTTATTTATTTATATATATATATATATATTTATTAATTTTTATAGGTAATTATTTATCTGTTACATGTATGAGAAATATTGGTCAATATAATGACTGTTATTTACATCATATGAAAAGTATGAAATCTATAAAGTTGATTAAAAAGTATAAGCAGAAAAGGGGAAATATTATTAGTACGATGTTCTTTCCAAGAAGTCCTTATTTTATGGTTGCTTTTGAAAATAATATAACGTAAGAAAAATATAATATAATATAATATAAAAAAGAGGAATGCTTTATTTTATATTTTGTTAAAACATATGGAATATATTTAAAATATATATATATATATATTTATATATATTTATACACACATATGTTGTATATATATTTATGCATATTTTTTATTTTTTATTTTTTATTTTTTATTATTTATTTATTTATTTATTTGTTTATTTTTTTGTAGAATTTATAATTTAAAAGCCACTAATAAGAAAGAACGAATTTTTAAGAAACTGAGGGGTGTACAGAATATAACAAGTATGGATGTACATACAAATGAAAGTTATATTTTAGTTTCAGATTCTTTAGGAAACGTTTTCATTTTTGATTTAGATTTATCATGCAATCCTTATAAAAAATTTCATTTACAAGATTGTCCATTGAAAAAAGTACAATTTCATAAATCTTATAATTTATTTTATTCCTTAGGTGATAATGGAAAAATAAATTTATTTTATTCTAAGTTCTTTCAAGATTATATAACAAACCCAGTTTTATTACCGATCAAAGAAATATCGAACGAATCAAAAATAGTGGATATGGTATGGTCAGAAAAAAAACCTTGGTTTTTTACATACACCCAAAATAATTTTTCTGTTTTATATACTTAGTGTTTTTGTTTATTATATTATTTTTTTATAATATAAACACTGAATACATGCACATATATATATATATATATATATATATATATATATATATATATATATATGTATTGTATATATGTATATATGTATATATATATGTCTATATGCATATTTGTTTCATTAATATTATTGTTATTATATAAAATAAAAAAAAAAAAATAAAAAAAATTGTAAACAACTAAAAAACCGAAAGGGCTATACTTTAAATTAAAAAAAATAAAATAAATAAAATAATACTAAAAGGCAGTTATAAAATGCATATATATATATATATATATATATATATATATATATATGAATAAGGTTGTTAGAATATTATCAAAGGAAAATACATAGAAATATTAAATAACATACATAAAATAAAAAAGAACCTTATAAATAATAAGAAAAAAAAAAAAAAAAAATTGTATATTTATTCATTAATTCACTCTTTTTTATTGTTAAAAAATTTTCTTTTTATATTTCTTTATGTGTCTTGTTGGAAAGGTAAATAAAACAAAATACATATTTTCATTATACTCAATTTTTCTTTTTTATTTCAAAACATGATTACATATTATTCTAGTAGTGTGTGCGCATGGACAATGCAATATTTTTATAATTGAAGAAAAGTCGTAAAAATAGCATAAAAAACAATAAAACTTTCTATTTATTGAAATAATGAATAAAAATAAATATATTATAATATATATATATATATATATATAATATATGTGTATAATTGTTACTGTGATGTTATACATATATATATATATATATATATATATGTTACATATGTACATTTTATTATAGTTAATTAACATAAATTTTTTTTAAAGGTTATTTTATATTGAATTAAAAAAAAAAAATAAAATAAAAATAAAAATAAAAAACGGAAAAATTACACATTTTATTTTTTTCTTCTTCGTATATATATATATATATATATTATATATTATATAGATATTTATATATTTATATATTTTTTACCTTTAAACACAATTTTTACAATAAAATCCTCTTCGCACATTTTTTTTTTTTTTTTTTGCTTTAATATGTTGATTTTCTACATTTGAAGGGGAAAAATTCAAATATATATTACACATACATTTTTCTTTTAATATTTATTTCAAAACATTAATTATTTTATTTATTGAAAAGGATGAATGTAAATTATAATTCTCTACATATATATCATATATATATATATATATATATATATATATATATATTTGTATATGAGATTTATTTGTATAATATATATATATTATATTTTATTTATATATCAATTTTAAGGTTTAATAAATTAATATGATTTTTTCTAACATTTTTATTATATACTTAATTGAAAAAAATAAAAAATAAAAGAAAAAAGAGAACATCATGTGTTAATGGAAAGAAAGAAAAAAAAAAAAAAAAAAAAAAAAAAAAAGAAGAAAAAGTATATTAGAGAATGGATCATTTATTTTTCAATATAATAAACCTCCTTTATTATGTTAATGAAAGTAATTTTTTTTTATATATTTTATTTTTTTTTTTTTTTTTT
>NC_033659.1:143590-155780 GCF_001601855.1 Plasmodium reichenowi | reverse complement strand
CCTATATATAATATAATATAATATTTTTTTTTTTTTTTTTTAATTTCATTAATTAATAGAAGAATAAGTATTTATAAACTTAATTCATTTTTAGTTATAATTAATTTGATTATTATTTTATTTATTTATTTATTTTTTTTTTTTTTTTTTTTATTTTATTTTTTTTACAAATAAAAAAAAGTTCGTTTTTGTTATATTTTTAATATATATATATATAATATATATTATATATACATATTTATTTTTTTTTCGACGTATAATATATCATGATAATAGTTTTCTATAAGTTTGTATGGATTTAAAAAAAATAATGTGAGTAAATGAATGAAAAATAGTTAGCACAAGATATATAATATTAATATAATAATATATATATATATATATATGTATATATTATATCGTAAAACGAGAATATAATATAGAATTAAAACATACAAGTAATATTTATATTATGAATAGTAATATATAATTATGATCATTGACAATACGAATAGTAGAAATGATCGAATTAATATACCAAAGAATGAACACGTAAGGGATGATAACGCAGGTAATAATAATGTAGTAAGTATAGAAAAAGAAAAGGATATAATTAATGCGAACAATAGTAATAATATGAACATTGTCAAAGAAGAAAATAATTTTTCAAAAAATGTAAATGAACATACGACATCCATTAAAAGAATTAATGTTGAAATGAACAATAAAAATGAAAAAAATAATAACGAGAAAGTGTGCAATAATGTTAATGAGACTATAAATGGAATTATTATGAAAAATAAAAATAATAACAATATTTGTAATGATGATAATAATAAAGAGAATGATGATAATAATAAAGATAATAATAAAAATAATGATAATAATAAATATAATGATAATAATAAAAATAATGATAATAATAAAAATAATGATAATAATAAAGATAATGATAATAATAAAGATAATGATAATAATAAAAATAATGATAATAATAAAAATAATGATAATAATAAAGATAATGATAATAATTATATTGAACCTACTTCTACAGATGGGCATATAAAGGAAGAGGGAGAAAAGCAAAATGATGTCGTAAATGATTTAAGTGAAAATAATCAAAATGTTGAAAATAAACAAAGTGGTGACAACAACCAAAATGTTGATAATAGTCAAAATAATTCAAATAATGAGAGTGCAAATTCCAATCCTGATAATATAGATGATGGGGTTGAAAGTTTTAACAGTTTTTTATTAGAAGAAGATATAAATTTATCAAGACGAGCTTATCGTAATTTTCATATATGTTCCATATTTATACATTTATCTCTTTTATTAATGGTTATATTATTAATGGGTACTTTAAGTTATGACTTTTTCAAATCTTATATTTCTAAAAAAGAAATTGTTACAATATATATTTGCGCAATGTTATTAGGTATGTTGTGTATACATATTTGTTTAAATTTATATATATCCTATAAATTATTAATGCAGGTTCAAGTTTCTAAAAGTTTAAAATCAATTGAATCCAAAATACATTTAATTGTTGTTATGTATTTTTCATTTTGTTTTTATTTGTATCTTTTTGAGAGGGGGAAATATGCGATAAATTCTACATTTTCTGTAACTATTATATTAGCTATTATATATTACTTCTTGCCAATTTTTTTATATATAATTTTACGTTTAATTTTTTTTGTTGTTATCCTAATATTAGTATTTTTAAAAAGAAAAAGCCCTACGCCAAAAAGAATATTAAAAAAGTTAAAAATTATGAAATATATAGAATATAGAAAGTATTGTGAAGAAAATTTTTTGACAACAAATTATTTTTACAGTGACAATTTTATTAATGATCAGAATAAATGTGTACAAAAAAATGAAGATATGTCTAACATGCAATCAAATGGTATAGGACAATGTGTAAAAAATGAAGAATCAACTACAAATGTGGTAAGTGAAATACCTATAAATAATAATGAAATAAGTGATATGAAAAATATATCGACTAATAATGGTACATTAGGGATTATACCTAATTTGAAAGATATAAATAATAGCAAACATGTTGATAATGTAAATATTATAAATAGTGACAATAATGTGATTATAAATATAGAATCTCCTAGTAATATCCTAAATAAAAATGGGAAAAATAAAATGAAAAATATGTCCGAGGAAGATATAAAAAAAGAAGGAGAAAAAATATATAATAATAATTATAGTATATATAATGATCCTAATAATGTGAATGATGTAATAAATATTAATATTGATAATGATCAAATTCGAAATGATAATAAAACGGGTGTTTTTGGATACTTTCAAAAAGTATTAAAAAAAAAAAAAAATGGAAGTGCAAATGGAAGTGCAAATGGAAATGAAATAAATGAAAAAAATGAAATAATAGAAATACCACCAGAAAATAATGTATATATAAATATAGAAACATCCGATTTAGTTTGTTCTATATGTTGTGTAGAATATGCAAATGATGATGATATTTGTATACTACCATGTAATTATCTACATTATTATCATAAAGATTGCATATTTACATGGTTAAAAAAAAACAATGATTGTCCTTTATGCAGAAAAATTATTGAAAAAATATAAAAAAATAATAAAAAAATATATCTAGTATATGTGGATTATATTTATATACCCTTCCTTTCTATGAAACGTTTTTGTATAACAATATTTATTATATATGTCTCAAAAAAGAAAATGTAATAAATATAATTATTTTGATATATTTTTGCTAAAAGTGGAGATACTCAAATTTTATAAATATGTAAAATATTTAAACGATATATATATATATATATATATATATATATATATGTGGAGACTATTTATTTATTTATTTATATTTATTTATATTTATTTATTTTATTTTTTTATTTTTTTATTTTTTTTTATTTTTTTTTTTTTTTGTCCATTTGTTGAATTTATATAATTACTTTTTATAGCACAGATGTAATTTTTAGGATTTATATCATTTTATTCCTAATAATATTATTTTTCATTTTTTTTTTTTTTTATTTGAATGAGCATTTGTGATAATCAAAATGTTTTTATTTGTGTTTAATAATAAATATGACACATATAAATTTTTTTTTTTTTTTGATGTATATAAATTAAGAATTATTTATATTTTCCTCAAAATTTTTTGGTATAATATATATATATATATATATATATATATATATATATNTTTTTTTTTAATAAATATTTTATATTTAATTTTTTTTTTTTTTTTTTTTTATTTAAATTAAAAATTTTTTTTTTTTTTTTTAAAATTTTTTTTTTTTTTTTTTTTTTTTTTTTTTTTATTTTTTTTTTTTTTTTTTTTTTTTTTTTTTTTTTTTTTTTTTTTTTTTTTTTTTTTTTTTTTTTTTTAAATGAAACAAAAACTTTTTTCTATTTATTTTATTTTTTTTTAATTACATTACATTAAAATTTAATAACCTTAGTATTTGATGACTAATATTGAATAATATTAAGGTATTTTTTTTGCATAAAAGAAAAAGAGAGTATGTTTCTTATGAATATATATTATGATCGTACCTTTTTTTATCTTTTTGTAAGTATTATGTTGTTAATTTTTTTTTTTTTTTTTTCTTTCTTTGTGTGTATAATAATATATATAAAATTATATATATGATGATAATTATATAAACTTACATTTATTTTTTTTAAAAATATAACCATAATATTGAATCATATATAAATAAATAATATTAAGAAAATTTTTATGTCATTCAAGGTTATATATATTTTAATTTAATAAGGATAAAAAAAACAAATCAAACAAAAATAAAACAAAATAAATAAATATATATAATATATAATTCATATGAACTATGTATAAAATATACAATGTCTATTTTTTATTCTTATAGCAAAATTTTCTCTTTCGTATGATTATAAAAATAGTAACATTATCATTAATATGTAGAAACATATTGAGCAAGACATATTTTTAAAATAAAAATATATTATTTTTTTGACATGCTTATTATACTTAATGAATATATATATATTATAAAATGGTGTGTGTAAAAAATTCATCTTTTTTAAAATATGAACAACACAAATAAATAAATAATAAATATAATTATAATATATACATATATATATATATATATATATATATATATATATATATATATATATATATATTATATATATATATTAATATTTAATCCCCCTTCTTTATATATATTTAATTAAAGCTTAAATACATGTAACATATCCGGTACTATTTTTCAAGAATAAAATATTGCATATATGTATAATATGTATGTGTATAATAAAAAAATATATATATCACATATATTATATATATAAATAAATATGTTATTTTTTTTTTTTTATAGTAATAATATGAACTTCGTTTAATTAAGGTGATTTTTATATTATTTTAAAAACAAAATAAATAAACATAAATTATATATACATATATATATAATATATATACAATATATATTTTTTAATAATATTTATGACAATACATTATTGTAAGAAAGGAAAAATTATTTTTTTTTTTTTATGTATCTTATTTAATATCTTGTTTTTTATATTTTTATAATTTTTTTTTTACCATATTATTAAATTAAAATATTATATATATATATATATATATATATATGTATATTTTAAATTAGAATATATATATTTTTTATAACATACATTTTAATATTTATTTGTTGAGGCATACATTTTTTCCATTGTGTGTTTTTTTTTTTTTTTTTTTTTTTTTTTTTTTTTTTTTTTTTTTTTTTTTTTTTTTTTTTTTTTTTTTTTTTTTTTTTTTTTTTTTTTTTTTTTTTTTTTTTTTATTTTATTTTATTTTTATCTTTGCTCTTTATTTTTTATTTAATAATTTTGCATTTGAATAGAATGGCTGATGTTATAAATATTTCTAGAATACCAATATTTAGCAAACAAGAAAGAGAATTTAGTGATTTACAAAAAGGGAAAGAGATAAATGAGAAGATATTAAATAAAGAGAGTGATCGATTTACTTTATATCCAATATTATATCCTGATGTTTGGGATTTTTACAAGAAAGCTGAAGCTTCTTTTTGGACAGCAGAAGAAATTGATTTATCTAGTGATTTAAAAGATTTTGAGAAATTGAATGAAAATGAGAAACATTTTATAAAGCATGTGTTAGCATTTTTTGCAGCAAGTGATGGTATAGTATTAGAAAATTTGGCTAGTAAGTTTTTAAGAGAGGTTCAAATAACGGAAGCTAAAAAATTTTATTCCTTTCAAATAGCTGTAGAAAATATTCATTCAGAAACATATAGTTTATTAATTGATAATTATATTAAAGATGAAAAAGAAAGATTAAATTTATTTCATGCTATAGAAAATATCCCTGCCGTAAAAAATAAAGCATTATGGGCAGCAAAATGGATTAATGATACTAATTCGTTTGCTGAAAGAATTGTTGCTAATGCATGTGTTGAAGGAATATTATTCAGTGGTAGTTTTTGTGCAATTTTTTGGTTTAAGAAACAAAATAAATTACACGGTTTGACATTTAGTAATGAATTAATCAGTAGAGATGAAGGATTACATACAGATTTTAATTGCTTAATTTATAGTTTATTAGATAATAAACTTCCAGAACAAATGGTACAAAATATCGTTAAAGAAGCTGTAGAAGTTGAAAGATCTTTTATATGTGAATCCTTACCATGTGATTTAATAGGAATGAATTCTAGACTTATGTCTCAATATATAGAATTTGTTGCTGATAGATTATTAGAATGTTTAGGATGCTCTAAAATTTTCCATTCCAAAAATCCATTTAATTGGATGGACTTAATTTCACTTCAAGGAAAAACAAACTTTTTTGAGAAAAGAGTCGCAGATTATCAAAAATCAGGAGTCATGGCACAACGAAAGGATCAAGTCTTTTGTCTGAATACGGAATTTTAAATGATACTCGAAATATTTATTATCCCCATATGTATACGTATATAAATATATATATTAAATAATGATAGTATTATTTTATTTTAACATGTTCATATTTTATTTTATGGCTAAAATATTTATATATATATATATATAGCACTATTATTTTATGCATAAGTCTTTATATATATATATAACAAATAAACATACAAAAAAAAAAAAAAAAAATGAAACAATGACTTTATAAGGAAATAAACAAGTAAATAAATAAATTAAATAAATAAATTAAATAAATATATATATATATACATATATATATATATATTTATGTATGTGTGTGCGTCCTGTACATTTTACATTTCTATTATTACCATTTTGTGCCATAAATATACTCCATAGCAAAAAAAAAAAATTAAAATATATACAATATATAATAATTTATGAAAAATACACGGTTCATATAATTTGGAAAACATGTAACTGTTTATTAAAATTATTTGTACAAACAATCATCAAGCTTATTTTTTATATCTTCCATGTTTATGTTTTTCCCTATAAATAAAAATCTGGAAGTAAAAATATGCGTATTATTCAAAATATTGTTTATATTATATTCATTATTTTCACTACAAGAAGAATCATCAGATATATAATTTTCGAATTCTAAAAGATCATCACATGTGTGCTCTTCATGATTATAATTAATATTATTAATGTTAAATTCGGTCTGTGTATTTTCATTATTAATATTATTATAAATAATGTTTATATTATTATTATTATTATTGTTGTTGGTGTGTATTTTTTCGTTTTCCTTTATACTTTTAGTTACATAAGTTTGAAAAAATGTATGTATATCAGTCATTACATGATTAATTTCGTATAAATCTCCCACACTTTGATAATAATAAATATTCAATTTGATTTTATGTTTATTGTTATAAATATCATCATTAAAAGCAACAAAAACACCTTTACCACGATATATCTGTAATTTGCTATTCCATAAAAGGGTAGCTAAAATATGATTAATTTTTTTATATGAAAAAATATTTTTATTCTTGAGTATTGTTACAATTTGTTTTAATATATTTGTATCCTTTTGTTTTATAAAATTATTTTTCATTTTATTTAAAAGATCACTTAATTGTATTAATGAAGATATGTCATGGTCAAAATGAAAAGTCATATTATGAAAATCATTATAATGAAAAGAAACAACATTTTCTACTTTGGTATTATTAATTATAATATTTTTTATATTTTTTTTTTCATAACATTTTAGGTTTGTTATATTTTCTATAGGTACATAACAATAGCTAGTTGTGTATATAGTGCTAATGGGATTTAGTTTATGGATAAAAATTTTTAGTTCATTTATATTGTGTTGATTTAATTTATCGATTTTATTTAATATTATAACATCTGATACCATAATTTGTTCATATTCTGGAGTTTGTTCATTAGGACCAAAGTTGTTGGCTTCATTTTGTTTTTTTTTTTCATTATGATATATGTTGGCTTCATTTTTTTTTTTTTTTTCATGTTCATGATTAATTTCATTAGATAATGTGTCCTTAGTATTTTGTTTTATTTCTTGTTTATTATAATATTTAATAAAATGATATGAATCTACTATATGTATAATACTATCTAAATATATTTTTGACTTATTAAGTTCATCTAACCATAATAAATTGTTAATTTGTATATTATCATAAACGCCTGAAACTTCTACAAATATATAATCATACTTAGTTTTTAATGATAAAATATTTTCTATCAATTTAACAAAATTACTTTTATTTGAACAACATAAACAGCCATTATTAAGTTCATATATGAAACCTTCTTCACTATCTATTTCGTTTATTATTCTTAATTCATTTTTATTTTTTTGTATATCTTCTTTTAAATTATTATTTACATTATTTTTATCATCTTCTTTAATTTTTGGAATGTTATATATATCATTTATATCCTTAAAAACTATTTTGTCAATATTGTTGTTCTTTTCCGTAAATTCATTATGAATTATTGCAATTTTTTTATCTTTCTCAATACTTTCATTTAATAAATTTTTTAGCAGTGTAGTTTTCCCTGCTCCTAAGAAACCGGTGATTATTGTAATCCCAATCATTAAAAATAAGATAGATAAATAAATAAATAAATAAATGTATATATAAATATATTTACATAAACATATTCATTTGTTTTAATTGTTTTGTATATAATAAAATATATGTTTCAACATAATATCCTACATTTAAAAAATAAGCATATAAATAAATAAAAATATATGTATGTATATATATATATATATATATATTTTTCTTTTTATATATATATATCAATTTGTCTCTTGTATTTTTATAATTATATAAAAGGGTTTCAATTTTAATATATCAATTTTTATTTTATAGTTGGCTATAATTTTCTATATATATATATATATATATAAATATATGCATAATACATATTATATATATATAATATTATATAGATATAAATGGAATAAATTTAGATATATTTTATTTTTATATTTCAATTTTTAATAATTTTTTTTTTTTTTTTTTTAAATGATGTAAATAATAATGTACTAAATCATATGTAATATTTCTTTCTCTTCCTTCCTTTTTACGTTTTATTTTTTTATTTTTTTATTTTATTATTTTTTTTTTGTTTTTGTTTTTAGGAAAGGCGGCACACATTTATATATTTATTTATGACCTAACTTATTGGCTTATTCCTATTAATGTTTTTTATGTGGTTATATAAATATAGGGTGTACATATATATCATATTTTTTGTACTTGTTGAAAATACGATGAGTATGAAAAAGAATTTGATGTTCACATGTTTTAATAAAAAAAAGTTTATATATGTAAAGAAGAATGTATTATTTTTGAATAATAAATATATAAGTAATTTGGTATATACCAAGGAAGATGATATATATAAAATTAATGAGATAAGTAATGTTATAGGAAGAAATAGAAAGAAAAAAAATATAATAATAAATAATGATGAGGATAATGATAATATTGATAGTAAGAATAATGAACTGGGTGATAATATAATATCATCGAATAGATATATTAATAATTTATTTTTTACAAATAATAAAAATACATCACTGGAAATTAGAAATAATAATAATGAAAATGGTGGTGATGATAACAATAATAACAATAATAATAATAATATATTAGATGTATCATATAATCATGATAAATATAATATGTCTGATAACGAATTACAATTATATAAAAATAAATGTAAAATTCCGCTTTATTGGATTAAAAAATTAGATAACTTAAAAAATATGAATGCTATAAATTGTATAGAATATTTGAAAGATGATAATTTGTTATATTTTGATAATTATAAGAACAAAGGATTATTAAAATTTCTAAATGATGAAAAGAGAAAATATAATAATTGTATAATTTTGTCAAGAGTAGGTGATTTTTATGAAACATATGGCCTGGATTCTATATTCCTAATTGAATTTTTAAACATAAAAAAAATGAATAATAGATTATCATGTGGTTTTATCAAAAGCAGTATAAATAAAGCTTTAAATATATTAACTAACAATAATTTAAATGTATGTATATATGAAGAAATAAATGAAAAGTCTTTAAAAATGAAAAAGAGATATTTATCTCAAATTGTAACACCTGAATTTCCTATATATTTAAATAATATACAATACTATAATAAGGATGAAGATATACTACAAAATGGCAACAACAACAACAACAACAATAATAATAATAATAATAATAATAATAATAATAATAATTATGTTAATAGTTATAATAACATGGATAAATGTTTAGATAATGGAAATATGAATGCACTATCCTTTTTTAGTTCTTATGATTTAGATGATTATTTTGTTATAAAAGAAATTGTTTGCATATATATAGAAAGCAAAAATATTTTTTCATTAAGTAAAATTAATTTAAGCTTAAAAACTATATCTATATATGATAATATAACATTTGATGTTTTAAATGTATATTTGAAAAATACGAATTTTTTGAAGGTATATATACATCAACATACGAATACATCATTTACCAAAAAAATCACAGAGTTATTCAAAATAGAAAATTATTATTTGTTTAATAATTTCAAGTCAAGTTTTTATTTTCATATGTTTATATTAGACAAGCTAAAAAAACAAATACACGTAAAGGGGTTATTCAGATTGATAAAGAATAAGAATGTGTTCAAAATTGAATCAGCCGATTGTAAGAAGGAGGAGAAAACAATTGATTCGAATATTAGTGATTCTATGAATTATAAGGAGAATAATAAAATTAGTCATAGACATATAAATAATGTAAATAATAATATTGAAGATAATGAAAATGTAGAAATAAATAAAAATGTGGAAGATAATAATATTGAGAAAATTAAAAATAAAAACATTATAGATAATAATTTTGAATATTCTTTTTCATCATATTGTACACCTTTAAATATATTTACTAGTTATAATATGGGTATATATAAACAGAATAATCATTATGAAAATAAAAGTAATTTTTTATTTTATAATATTATAGATATAAATAATAATAATTCAAATAGTATAAATATATCAGAATCATTAGAATTTTTTAAAAATATTTTTCTTTTTTATCCACCTTTTGAAGTAACAAAACATATAAGATATATAAATGAATATATTAAAAACAATATGAAAGATTTAATCATACCGAATGTAAAACCATTTAAGAATAATATTATTATATCTCTTTTATCAAATTTAAAAGCCGATCATCACATATTAAAAAAAATATTAGTAAATATAGATGCTGTACTAAATTGTATTAGAAATTATGATTTCTCACTTTTAGTATCAATATTTAATGTATTAAATCATCAGAATTCTTTTAAATTAAATATTATAAAATTTTATGAATTGTTAATGAATATTCAAAAAATTATGAAAGACAATTTGGATTTAGGTTTATTTTCTAAATTCTCTTATCAGTCAGATATTCAAGCTTTTAATGATTTTGTTATATATCATGAAATCGATGTACATAATATAATTAATGAAAAACTTATAATTGAAGAAAATAAAGAATTAGAAAAATCCAGAACAGATTTATTGAATACAATTATATCAAATTATTCAGAATATGATAAAACAAAAAATGCATATAAAGATATTAATTTATTAAACAAAATAATAAAAATTGATAATGCTAATGATATTATAGGTATACGAAAAAATATACCAAAAAAAAAAAACAAAAATGAACAAATTTCAGATTTTTTTCATCCATTAAACAAAAAATCAGACGTTATGAAAAATTTATATGTAACTCAAGATGTACAAAATAAGATTAAAACTTACTTATTCTCAATTTATAAAAAAAAAAAAAAAATAAATCAAATTATTCACAATATAAATATACAATTGTCTTCCTCAGTGCACATACTTTCATTTGTATCTAACTTCTTGCAGATAATTCAGGTATAAATATGTAATAATATATAAACGAATAAATAATTTGATATATATATATATATATATATATATATATTCATGTTGTATTTAAAATTTTTTGTAGGCTCTATACAACCATACCATTAACAGTCTCAAGAAAGGATGGTCGCTACCAATATGTAAACACCTACATTTATCATATGAAAATGTGAGCTTCAATAACATCGACCATAAGTTAGCTTATATACAAAAAAAAGTGTACGATGACAAAGACGAAATAAAAGAGTATACATTAACAAAGAATGTAAATGAAAATGCTCCTTCTGATTATTTTATAAATGATCAAAAGAATACCAATGAATTTGTAAAATTATCGCCATGTGATGAAAAGAAAATTTTAGAAAACGTAGACAAAGATTCAGTAGAAGAAATAAAAAAAATGTATAAAGAAAAAAATTACGTTAACGATTCAATAACATATATAATAGGAGCCAAACCTTATAATATAATAAAACATAATTTAATTAAATATGATTTTTTTTTAAAAAAGAAAAATTTTATTTTATTGACTGGAAAAAATATGAGTGGAAAAACTACATTGTCTTTTACAATTTTGAGTATATTATTTTTGTCCAATTTGGGTATATTCAAAAAATAATAAAATAATAAAATTAAAAAATAAAAAATAAAAAATAAAAAATAAAAAAGTTATAATTAAAATATATATATATATATATATATATATATTGTTTTTTTTTTTTTTTTTTTTTTTTTTTTTTTTTTTTTTTTTTTTTTTTTTTT
>NC_033659.1:135875-143192 GCF_001601855.1 Plasmodium reichenowi | reverse complement strand
AATAATATAATTAAAAAATTGAAAAAAAAAAAAAAAAAAAAAAAAAAAAAAAAAAAAAAAAAAAAAAAAAAAAAAAAAAAAAAAAAAATATAAAAAAAAAAAAAAAAAAAAAAAATATAAAAAAATTTTTTTTTTTTTTTTTTTTTTTTTTTTTTTTTTTTTTTTTTTTTTTTTTTTTTCTAGGTATGTATGCACCGTGTGATGAAAACAGCATTATAGGAAAGTTTCGAGAATTTTATAGTTTGAAAAATGTAAACTATCAAGAGCAAATTGAAAATATGTCCTTATTTAGGGAACAAGCTTATTATATCAATTCTATTATAGAAGAAATAAAAGAAAATTATTCTGTTGATAAAAGACCAACAAGAGAAAAGGAAATTTTTATTGTCCTCGATGAACCATGTATAGCAACCACACCGGTTGATAATGCAAGTAAGGCATATATAATAAAAAAAATAAAATAATAAAAATAAATAAATATAAATATATATATATATATATATATATATATGTATGTATGTGCATATGTATAATTATTTATTATTTACTAATATTTTTTTCCTTTTTTGTTCCAAATATTTTATTTAGTTATTATAAGCGCTGTTTCAGATTACCTGAAAAATTATTGTGGAATTATAATTACACATAACTACGATTTATTAAACAAAATATGCCAGAGCGAAAACATGGTTTTTAAAAGAATTAGTAAAGATATTAACTACCTGAAAGAACAAGATAATAAAATAGTTGGTAAATTAGAAGACGGTATTTGTAAAAACAGTGAAGCCTTAGAAACATGTAGATATACAAATATCGATCCACATGTTTTAAATTTATTAAATGTATATGAAAAAAAATATAAGTTTATTCATAATTTAAGTAATACACTATATACCAAATTTTTAGAATATATTCAATATAGAAAAGATGGGAAGTGTCTCAATGACTTTTTTGATCAATATATAAATGATATAATAAAACAAAAGTATGATAAACATGAAATACAATATAATACCCCTAGGAATATGGAAAATAATTATAATAGTTATATTTCAAGTGATCAAAAGAATTATATATCAGAAAATCACAAATATGATTATAATTATGATATGGATTACATAAAAGATAAAGAATTAAAAAATATAATAAATTCTAATAATAATATACAAGAATTTTTAAACAATTATGATAAGACAAGAATACATAATGATAATCCAACTAATAATAAACTAGATCCATATGATAACTCAATAGTTTATGATGATAAACTAAATGTTATAATTAAAAAAATTGAAGAAGCGTCAAATAAGAAGGTTATAAAAATAGGAATGAATGAAGAAGTACCTATTTATTATAAAAATAAAAGTATTGTATATATTTTATGTATTTTTTCAAAAGATGAAAATGATCCATATTTTTATATAGGTATAAGTGATAATATATCAGAAAGGATAAAATGTCATACAAGAAATTTATTAAATAATAAAAATCTTTTAAAAAATCCAAAGAAAAATAATCTATTAAATTATAAATATGATTGGACTAAATTCTATATTTTACTTTTTCATGTTGATAATAAAATGGTTGCATCGAAATATGAAAAGGAGCTTTCGAATTTGTTGAAGAATAATTATAACATATTATCTAAATAAATATTATAAATGAACATAAAAAAAAAATGTATGTTTCATTTTTTATTTTTAATTTAACAATTTTTTTTTTTTTTTTTTTGTTAAATGGTAGATTAATAATTTTGAATAGTATTAATTTTTGAAATTTTTAATATGACCTATAATTATATATTTTTCTAAACAATTATAATACTTTTTAATTTGTTAAATTATTAATATGTGTATAATTGATGTCATCCATTTGTGCATATTCTATTAAAACAGAAAAAAAAAAAATAAAATAATATAATATAAATAAAAACACACACAATGGTACATACATATATATATATATATATATATATATATATATATATATATATGTATATGTGTACATTTATTTATTTATTTATTTATCTATAATGTATAGCCTTATGGATAATAAGTTTCATTTTTCACAAATAGTATATTTCCGAAATATAGTGCGCGCACTCATGATCAAAACATTTTTGAACAAAGAGTTTTTTCTTATAATTATAAATTATATATATATGATTTGATTTATGTGACCTATTTTTATTTTTACAAAATTTATTATCTTTCAAACTAATAATATATTCTTCATTATTTGATGTAAATGAGTGTACGAAATATTTTATTAAAAGAGATAAATCATCTTGACGGATTTCTTTAGAAAAAACATTTTTATATTCATTTAAAAGATCTATATAGAAATTTTCACTTTTTAGGAATAAATTATTGTAACTATCAAGATCATATTCATATATGTTTTTTTTTTTTTTTGTACATATAGTATTATATTTATTTGAACCTTTTAATTGTACATTATTATTTATATTAATATAATTTTTGTCTTCAATTTTTAAATCACACTTTGTATTATATGTTGGTTCATTTTTATCATTCTTCTCTTTTTGATTTCGATTTGGTTCGTTATTTTTATCTTTGCTTTCATTTTCCTTCTCAAAAATATTTGAAAGTTGACATATTTTCTTCGAATTTTCTAAAGAGAATTTTTCTTCAAAAATATGTTCATTTTCTTCATTATATTTCTTCATATTAGAATTATCCTCCTTTATATAATTTTCAAATGCCATATTATTATATATTCGAACGATCTTATAAAAATAATCTTTTTTGATTTCATTCTGAAAACAATTGAGATATATTTTATTTTTTCTAAAGTTTTTATATAACTCAAAATTCCAGAAAAAGAGTATTTTTAAAATATTATGAAAATGTTCTAGATTTTGTATTGCATATTTATCAAAGGTATTATTTTTAGGAATACATATATTTTTATGTTTTAATAATTTAAATGAATTATTTGAAGAATTCATATGATTGAATTTAAAATAAACATTTTTTATATTATCATAATTAATATAATGTATATTATGTATATTATGTATATTATTAATATTATGTATATTATTATTATTATTAATATTATGTATATTATTATTATTATTATTATTATTAATATTATGTATATTATTATTATTAATATCATTTATATTGTGTGTATTATTATTATTAATATCATTTATATCATTATTGATTTGTTTCTTTTCATATAAATTTTCAAAATAATAATTCATGGTATTATTCAACAAATTTTTATTACAAAACCTACTTTCATTTATCTTATAATTTACATCACTTTTAAAATAAAAGGTAACTAAACTTTTGAGTATAATATCATTAATATCTGTTTTTTGATATTTCTTCACATTTTTTGTACTTAATAATAATTTATTTTTTTTGTTTTTCTTACTTGAAAAAATTAATCGGAAGTTTCGATTTTTACTATAGACTGAACTATCAATAATACATTTTAAAGTATGAATTTTATTATTATTTTTTTTTCTATATTCTTTGTGTTCATAATTATAAGGTTTTTTTTCAAAAAGTACTATTAGTTCTTCTTCCATATATTTATCATCTTCTATTATAATATTTTTCTTCTCATTTATAAGTAATGAATTCTTTTCTTCATAATTATTATTAGTATTATCACAATCATTTAGTATAAGATCATTTTTGCTAACAAAATTGTTTTTCTTTATATTTAACATATTCATATCATAAACCAAATTCTGATCAGAATTATCTTCTCTTTTAAATGCATATAAAAGTACAATATAATTACAATGTGTTTTTACTCCTTCTTTTAATTTCTCCAAATAATTTATATAATGTGTAATAATATCAACAAGTGAGTTCTTATACAAATGAAAATATCCTTTTGTTTTTTTTTCTTCACAATTATTTCTATTCATATTTTGAATAAAAGGGATTGACATGAAATTGTAATTGATATGTTGAATGTCTGTAACTTCACTAAAGTCGTTTATAATTTTTTGTAAATCATCATCACAATGATTATTTTTATCACAATGATTATTTTTATCACAATGATTATTTTTATCGCAATGATTATTTTTATAACAATGATTATTTTTATCACAATGATTATTTTTATCACAATGATTATTTTTATCACAATGATTATTTTCATCACAATGATTATTTTCATCACAATGATTATTTTCATCACAATGATTATTTTTATCACAATGATTATTTTCATCACAATGATTATTTTCTTCACTATGATTATTTTTATCACTATGATTATTTTCTTTTTCATCATAAAAATGTTGACTTTCCTTATTATTATTATACATTTCATTTGTGTCCACAAAACTTGTATTATTGTTTAATTCCACTAAATCTTCACATTCTATATAAACGGTTGTATGATTAACAAGAAAACAACTTTCACAGTATTTTATATGATCAGATATATGATTTAAAAATAAATCAACGAAGTGTTTTATAGAATTTTCATCATCAAAAAGTAAATAATTTTGTTCATATTCTTGAATATGTTCATTCGGTTTGTTTTTCTTATTTTGTTTATTATGATTTCTTTTGTATTGTTTATTTTTATATTTATCATAAAATGGGTTGCCTGATTTTTGTTCCTTTTCATTTTGTGATATATAAAAATTACAATAATCTATTAAATATTCATAATAATCATTATTAAGTGTGTGTATATTTTTTATTATTATGTGAAAAGATACCTTTTTATTTGTTGAACTATCTAAAATTAAAATATCATTTAAACATATTTTTATGTTAAAATTTGAATACATAAATAAACAAAACTCGATAAGAAAGATAAACAATATAGATTCTTTATTTTCGTAATTATTTATTATGTCATATTCTATATCGAAATATAACCATCGTTTTTCATTAGTTAAGATAAGCTCATATAAATGCATATCAGGATTTCCTTTAATTGAATTTTTGTTGTCTATATCATGTTGTATTTGCTCATTAATTGTATTTTCTTTATTTATATTTTCATTTTTAACAAAATATATTTCATTTAATGACATAGCATAAAAACAATAATATTTTAAAAATGAATAAAATGATTCCAAAATAAAACATCTTTTCCCATTTTCCATTTCTTCTGTGTATATAATTATATCTGTATATCCACTTATACTTTTATCATTTATCAAATCATCATAATATGAAAGAACTTCGTGTTGTTTATAAAAATATCTTTTCTTTATATTTTTTCTATCACATCCTTCATTATGTGTCTTAATTTTTCTTAGTAATTTATATTTCTCAATATTTTCTTCAAATGTGCTTTTGCAGTTTTTCCTTTTTCCATAAAAACTTTCAGGATCTATAGCCATTATGAGATAACATATATTACATATGAATATATAAATATTTGTTACATGTATATTTACTTATTATTTATATAACTCTTAATTTGTTTCGGATTGAAAAAAAAAAAAAAAAAAAAAAATAGATAGATAGCCAATATAAAAAAAAAAAAAAAAATAGACATATATTAAAATATATATTAAAAAAAAAAAAAAATTTAAATTATACACCTTAATCTTACCCTACGTACAATCTTTTGATTTTTTCTAATATTTTCTCATCAAACATTTTATCTTTTATTTCATCTCCTATCTATAAAAAGAAGATACATATACAAATATATGATGTATCTAAATTATACATATATGAAGGATAAATATTTGGATTGTGAAGTATACCTTATATACTGGATTTAAAATGATGAGATCGATAAATATGGTTTTATAAATGTCTTTAAGAAAATTTGATAAATTTGGAATATTTTTATGTGTAATTAAAACAAATTTGTAAGCTGAAAAGGGGGAAAAAAAAAAAAAAATAAATATATATATATATATTTATTTATTTATTTATTTATTTATTTATATTTTTATATATTTATATTACTCTACCTGTTAATGTTTCTACGTAGTGTAATTTATAAAATGGAGTATTGAAACAATTAAAATTTCCGACATGTATATTTTCCTGTGTGTTTATATTATTTTGGGTTTGAATATTTGTATTAATAAGTTTAGGATTTGAATTTGATATAGATTTATATAGATTTTTCAATTTTTTATTTGGTTGTATATTAGAACACAAGTAATTGATGGCATAAATTGAACCTAGTAATAATTTTTCTGTCTCGTTTTTATTTGATTTTTTTTTTCTTTCCTGAGTATTATTATTTTTTAAATCAATACTATATATACACTGGTTTTTATAAAATATATAAAAGTAATAATACATATCACCCCACTTATCCGTTACTTGGGGAATTTTTTCATTTGATAATATCATTTGTAATTATTCAAAATATCGGAATAATAAAGGAACATACCAAAGTATGTAAATGGACTACACATAAAAAAAAAATATATTATTATAACTGATTTATATATATATATATATATATATGTATATATGTATTTATTTATTTATTTCAAAATACATATTTTGATATGATAACATTTTTATATTAAACTTTAATATATCCATAAAAAATAAATATTAAAAAATAACAAAAAATAAAAAATATAAAATAAAAAACAATAATTATACTGGCTTATAATATATACTTGTATGCAATTTAATTATTGTTAACAATTATTCTTTTATATATACAATTTTTTTGTTTATATTATTTTTTAATTATTTTTTTTCTTTTCTTTTCTTATTTTATATTTAATTTATCATTTTATTTTTTTATTTATTTTTTTTTTTCTCTCTTATTTTTAAATATTTTTTTCTTTATATGTACTGAAAGAATTTGTAATATTATTTTAATTTGATGTATAATATATAATATATAATTATATTATATATATATATTATATGTATATAAAGTCTTATTTATATGATACATATATAAAAAATTTGCTATGAAACTTTTATTGAAATATAAAAATATTATTATAAAAAATTCGAACATATAATATATGTATACACAAATTCTACATATTTTTTATTATATATATATATATATATATATATTTTATACACATTCATGTTATTTAAATATATGTAAATATATTCATCACATATATTTTTATGTAACATTTTAATAATTTTTTTATAGAATCTTTTTAATTACTTTTATAAAATGTGCGTCAATATTAATCAAATAAAAATGATGTAATTCTTTTTCTTTTCTTTTATTTTTTTACTTTTATTATTTTTTTTTTTCTTAATTTTTTTTTCTATATATTTTTCATTTTAATTCTATTTATTTCATTTTTTTTTTTTTTTTTTTTTTTTTTTTTTTTTTTTTTTTTTTTTTTTTTTT
>NC_033659.1:125178-135517 GCF_001601855.1 Plasmodium reichenowi | reverse complement strand
TTTTTTTTTTTTTTTTTTTTTTTTTTTTTTTTTTTTTTTTTTTTTTTTTTTTTTTTTTTTTTTTTTTTTTTTTTTTTTTTTTTTTTTTTTTTTTTTATTTTTTTTTTTTATATATATATATATATATATATATATATTTATTTATTTATTTATTTACTTATTTTTTGTAATTTATATTTTTATTATTTTATTTTTTTGAAACGATGGTTTATTCATCAAAAGATGATATACCATTAGATAATATAAAAGATGTTATATTTAATAATGCAGAAAAAAAAAATATAAATTTCGATAAAAGAAGGAGTTGTGATTATGAATATGATGAGGAAGAAAATGATAAAATAATAAATGACGAAAGAATTATGAATGCGGGGGAGAAAAAAAAATATATGTCAAATATTGAAGGGAAAGAAAAAAATAATTTAAACGATTCTAATATTTTAGATAAAGGAAGAAGTAGAAGTTCTTCAAGTAATGTTTTTAAAAATATTTATAAAGAAAACAATAGAAAAAAAAATTATGATATAAAAGACAAAGAAGAAAGCAATAATATCATAAAAGAAAAGGATTATTATGTTATAGATAAACAGATGAATATTTCGAATACACATAAAATAGATGTAGAAAATGAAAAGATAAAAAATATTCATCTTAGTATGAATAATGAAGAAAGTAATATTGATGATGAAAATAAAAAAGAAAATATATTTGATATAAAGAAGAGTATATCTTCATATGGTAATATAAAAAATACAAGTGATAGTTATAAAAAAGGTTCTGTTAATAAAAGTGAAACAGAAAAGAAGGACATGAATACTATATGTGATGATAATAATTATGTATGGGATAAAAATGATGAAAATATGATGTATGAAAAAAATCATATTAATAATAATGTAAAGAACAATGATAATAATATGTATTATGAAAACGATGAGAAGTCTTATAAAAGGGAATATATTTCAACAGATGAGCATATCAAAGTTGATAAGAAAATAGTAGAGATAAAAGATGAAAAGAAAGAACAAAAAAAACCTTCTATTTTAAATAAAGAAGAAAATGGAAAAAAAAATAAAGATCATGTAATACATAACGTTGAAGAGGCACCTGGATATGAATACAGTCATAATATTATTTACCATGAATTATATGTAGAGTTGTTACATGTAAATAAAAATTTACAGAACGAGATTAAAAATTTAAAAAAGATTATTGAAATGCAGAAAATTTTAATTAAAAGTAAAGAAGAAGTTTTTCTAGATCATTTAAATGAAAAAAATAAAATGAGTAATAAAAAATTGATGAATCATAACTATTTCTTAAATTTCTTTAATAAAAAAAAAAAGAAAAGTAAGGAATACAAAACGTCTTTTAAAGAGGAATATGAAGAAGAGGAAGATGATGAAGATATAGGATATGTAGTTGATAGAAAGAAGCAAACATATTTCGATGTAAATAAAAATTACCATGGAGGAAAAAGGGAACTAGAAGAAGAAATTCATAATGTTTCTGAAGAACATTTTGATAAGAAAGGTTCTTATTTAGAATGTGAAAAAATATATAATGATGATGAAGATATGTTTGAATATGATATGGATGTAATATATGAAAAAGAGGAAAATAAAAATAACAAATATATAAAATTACCATCTATTGATAATAATGATTTTTCAGAAATGACTGATAGGGATATCGATTCATTATACGCATATAATAATAATAATAGGAACCATAACAAGAACAATAATAATAGTAATAACAATTGTAATAACAATTGTAATAACAATAGTAATATTATTAATATTGAAAAGAATGATGTTTATTTTTTTAATGATGATAAAGAAGAAAGTAATTATTCAAGGAAATATGAATTTGAACAGTCCATGTTATATAATATTGAAGTAGAAGATGAATCTTGTAATAATTCTATGACTATACAAGAAATTACATGTTTAACATTTTGGTATGAAGAAATATTACCTTTAGTAAATAATGACAAAAAAAAGAATTTATTAATTAATAGAATGATAACAAATTATATGCCCAATTCAATAAAAGGATATTTTTGGGAAATGTGTATTAAAAATAAATTAAATCTTACTGAATATTTTGTTCAAATATTAATAAAAAATACGAATTTTATACAAGCATATGTATATACTAATAATAGACAATATCATAATCATGTTTCTAGATATTTTAAATCATTAATTGAATTAAGAAATAACAATTTACATATAAAAGAGGAAACAACTGAAAATGATCAGGATATTGAACAAAAACATCATGATAATAATATAATTTTTGATAATAATAAATTTCATATAAATGGTGAACACGATAAATTTGATGAACAAAATGATAATATGTTATATGAAACGCAAAATATGTTTGATCATAAAAATAAGGACCCGTCAGATAATAAAAAGGATAACCTTTATGATAATAAAAAGGATAATCTTTATGATAATAAAAAGGATAACCTTTATGATAATAAAAAGGATAACCTTTATGATAATAAAAAGGATAATCTTTATGATAATAAAAAGGATAACCTTTATGATAATAAAAAGGATAACCTTTATGATAATAAAAAGGATAACCTTTATGATAATAAAAAGGATAACCCTTATGATAATAAAAAGGATGAAAATTTCTGTGATGACAAAAATGTTATTATTTATGATAATAATAAAGACAAAATGAGTAATATGCCAAATTCTAATGCTAACATAAACTTACTTCAAAAATTTTCAGTACAAAAATTTTTCTATCAAATATTAATAGATTTAGATAGAACTATGTATATAATAACAAAAAACAAGGAATATTTTGCAAAATATAATATTCAAACTGACAATGTATTGTCTTCTGTTAATTTATCGGATATGAAAAAAAAATTAAATACACTCTTACAAATGTATGTCCTTTTTAAGCCAGAACTAGGGTAAGTCAAAGTAAACAAGTTGATAAAAAAAAAAATATATATATATATATATATATATATATAATATGGGAGTGATGTATATTTTTTCCTATGCCCGTACGTAAATATATATATATATATATATATATGTATTTTTTATTTTTTATTTTTTATTTTTTATTTTTTATTTTTTATTTTTTATTTTTTTTTTTTTATAGTTATGTACAAGGCATGTCATATATCGCACTGGTGTTTTTATTATATAGTAATTTAGAAAAGGCATTTGTCCATTTTGCAAATTTCATGGTAAATTTATTATCACTTGTTTTCCTTCACACATATGTACATGTATTAATATATTTTTTTCATATCACACATATTTTACCTTTTTATTTTTTTATTTATCCTTTTATGTTTACAGGAAAGGAAAGATATTTATAATTTATATAGTTTTAATAAAGAAGAAATAAAAATTTATATTTATACTATTAAACAGATTCTTACGAAAAGAAATATAGAAGTGTACAAAGAAATTGTCAAACATTATAATATAGATAATATTTTTATTCAATGGATATATACAATCTTTTTAACGTAAGTATATATAGATATATATATATATATATATATATTAATATATGTATATTTTTTTTTTTTTTTTTTTTTGTTATGAGACCTATAATAATCGCTTTATTTTTTTTTTGGGGGATTTTAGGTGTTTGCCCTTTAACATTTATATAAGATTGTTTGACATATATACATTTAATGAAAAAATAATATACGAGGTAACAAAAAGAAAAAAAAAAAAAAATAAAATAAAATAAAATATATATATATATATATATATATATATATATAATATATATGATATAAGGATGCTTACTCATCCTATTTGTTTTGTCATATTTATGGCATATTATTTTGATACATTTTTTTTTTTTTTACCAATCGTAGGTTATTATTTGCATATTCACCTATTTTAATAAATACCATCCAACTGATAATGTTGATATTATTATAAAAGATTTATCATCCTTTGCTTTTAATTCCTACATTAAGGTACACACAAAAAATATATATTTATAAAATGAAATATTATCAACTAGCTAATAATGTATAATATAATTATCTCCTTTGTCTTTTTTTTTTTTATTTTTTAATTTTTTTTTGGATTTTTTCTACAGGAGGAAAAATTTTGGAATTTGTTAAAAAAAATTAAAATAAAAAAAAGGAAAATCTTATACTATAAAGATAAATATTTTAACAAAATGAATAGCAAAGGTATATAAGAAAAAAAAAAAAAAAAAAATGTAATAAACATTTATCTATTTTTTTATAGTACAAAATGATTATAACTTTTCCTTTCTTTTTTTATAGATGATGATTACAGCATAGAAAAATAAACTCCTATCTGTGAAGATAGAAAACTTATAAAGTTTTATAAAAAAAAAAAAAAAAAAAATTAAAAAATTATAAAACAAAAAAATTTCTTGTATTTTTAATTTATTTTTTGTTTTATGTAATTTATTTATATTTATCCTATTCACTTTAATTATCATTTTTAAATCATTCATATAAAATAAGAATATAAGACATGCTTACAATGCTATTAATTTTAAATATATACATATATATATATATATATATATATATATTTTATGTTTTATAAAAAAAAAAAAAAACCAAAATGCATAAATTGTTCTTTTTAAAAGATTTTGTTATTTTAAAAAATTAAAAATGTAAAAAATTCTTTTTTCTTGATAAATAAAAGGTGAAGAAAATAAGAAAGTTTACTCAAATTTTACATAAAAAAAAAAGAAAAAAAAAAATTAGGTAAAAATAAATAACAAAATAGGTTATTTTGAGTTTAAAAATGGGTAAATATATATATATATATATATATACATAAATTTATATGTACAATATATAAATCAATTGTCACAAAAAAATAAAATAGATACATACATATGTATGTATGTATAATACAAATATGCCAAACTATTCTTTTTTTACATTGTCATTCAAATGGGAACTCAAAAAAAATGACAAATCAAAATTCTTCTCCTCCTCATTTTCTTCTGTTTTAACTATATTCGTAGAAGGGTTAGCATATTTTTGAATGAAATTTACAAATGATATTAAATTGCCATAAAACTTTATATATTCATTAACCTATAAAGAAAAAAAATAAAAAATTACATACATATATATATATATATATATATATATATATATATATTTATATATATGTGTGTGTGCTTTTTCTTATTTCTTTAGTATCACTACTTTTTTATATTATCAAATTAAAAAAAAAAAAAAAAAATGCGTTGTACCTTTTTAAGTTCTTTTTTTAAGTCAAGATAAATAGGAACCAGATGCTTATATTCAAAATCCTCTTCATCAAATTGATCTCTTTTTAAATATTCTTCTACCTTATCATATTCCTCTTTAACAATTTTATATATATAATCAATATTTGAATTTTCTTTAAATTCTTCCAAATAATATTTAAATCGTACAATTAAAAATATAGAGAAACAATCAAATTTTGGCAAATTTAATTTTCTGTTAAGGAGAAAATAAATAATAAATAAATAAATAAATATATATATATATATATATATTAAACGCAATTTTTATATACAACAAATATGTTGACATTATTTTTTTAAACACATTTTAAATTTACCTATTTTGTAGCAATGCAAAATTGGTTAATGTTTTCCAAGGGTCTGTATTTTTATCCTTATCGAACTGAATAATTTTATAAACATTCGTTTCGTTAATATATGAAGATATATCAATTTTTACTAATTTCTCAAAGGTTATTTTATTTGTTATTTTAAAAGAATATACATCCGTATTATATATTAAATCTAAAGACAAGTAGAAATTACTTATATTTGGCTTTGTAAGGTTTTTATAAAGTTCATCAAAGTTGTGTAATAATGAATCTATTGTGCCCGTGTTATTATCCAATTCGTCACCTTCAGATATAACATTATTCGTTTTATTTGTGGAAGATATGTTATGCCCATGGCTAGATGTTAACTTATTTAGAATGAAATCAAAATTGTGTAATTGTTTAATATGATCTATAACATATTCCTGGGTAGTTTTAGCATTTGAATATACATAGTTTAATCTTAGATAAGTTTCAAGTATTAAATATAATCTATCCAAAAATAAAAATA
Organism: Plasmodium reichenowi; assembly: GCF_001601855.1. NCBI lineage: Eukaryota > Apicomplexa > Aconoidasida > Haemosporida > Plasmodiidae > Plasmodium > Plasmodium reichenowi. The sequence goes on along the minus strand of NC_033659.1, from coordinate 129,397 downwards.
TAAAAAAATTAATTATATACATATCAATAGATTCTATATTTGTAAACTGACTTATCCATCTAAGGAAATTTTTTCTTTTATATTTAAATAATTTTTCTCTTTGGTCACAATATTTTTTATATTCAATTTCATTTAAGCTTTTGGATAAAATACTTCTAAATCTGATTCTATATCCATATCTTTTGTTATCAAATAAATTTTGCATAATTGTTGTTATATCTTTATTTTTAAAAAATTCTTTGTGTAATTCCTTTTTTACATATTTATTTAAGTCTGAAAGAATTGTTATATTATCCAGTTCGCTATTAAATGAATCATCATTATCTTTTTCCATTTTTATATAAACATCATTATTATCACAATTGATTTTATAATCTAATTGACTGGTTTTTGTTTTATTATTTTCTGAAATAAAATCATTTTTATTACACGAACCATTTTGTTCTTCATATACATTTGATATATTATTATGAACACTTTTATTTTCTGCAAATGTTTCATTTTGCACCTTACATATATTATTAGAATTAACAGATTGTTCTTTTCTTTCATTTAAATTTTTTTCATTTATATTTTCTTCTACGTCATCCATTGAATTTATTTCTTGTACATTTGGGATATTTTTATTTCCTACATTTTCTGATAAAGATGATGCATCATTGCCCCATCTCATATTGTATTTTGTCTCAAAATTATGAAATTCGAATGGAAATAACTTTTTTAAAAATAACAAGAGATTTTTATTTTTCTGTTCCTTCTTATATTCGTAGGAAAATTTCTTGAATATAATATAACATAAAATATTCATATATAAATGTAACGCTTTAATAAATTCAAAATTATCTTCTAATTTGTAAAGACGCAAAATTCTAGCTATATAATTTTTTAAGTTTAAATCATAATTTACCTGAATTGGTCAGGACAAAAAAAAAACAAAAAAAAATATATATATATATATATATATAAAATGATAAAAAAAAAATAATAATAAAAAATATTTAGCTAATTATTAAAGATAATAATTTATTAAATATATATATATATATATATATATATATATATATATTTATTTATTTATTTATTTATATTTACTGATTGTATTTTTAAAAATATCTTACATTGGTGTAATCAATAAGGATGTGATCATAGTACGGTCTATTACTTTTTGTCTTACTTTTTTCATTACTTTTCTCAGTTTTAATATTTTTTATTTTATGTACTGCAAAGTGGGTGAGCAATGGAAAGATATATATATATATATATTTATATATATATATTTTAATTATGTATTAATAAGCACATGATTCTTTTCTTAATATATAGATATGCTTTTTCAACTTACATGAATGTTTGTTCTTCTTTCTGATGTAAAAAATCAATTTACGTTTTTGATCTTTTGTCAACTGCTCCATTAGTTCTGCCCATTCTTTCTTACTTTTGTTCTTTAAACTAAAATAAATGCTTTTAATTTTATCATCATCCATTGTGGTATAATAAATATATAATATTGTAGTAAATTAATAAATGTATATGTATGTATATATATATATATATATATATATATATATATATATATATATTTATTTATTTATTTATTTATTTATTTATTTTTAAATTTATTTTTATTTTTTTGGAGGATATATGTAATGGGTGAATTTTTATGAATGTCATTTTGAAGTATGTACTTATTTTATTAAAATAGAACAAACAAATGGAATTTTATAAGTGACTATACTACATTTGTTTTATTTTAAAATATATTACGCAAATAAAAATAAATAAATAAATATATATAAATATATATATATATATATATATATATATATATATATATATAATGTTATATTTTTATTATTACGTCAATTTTACGTGTGATTTATATTATAATAATATATTTAAATTTTTCAAGGTATTACGATGTGGGTAACTAATTATATATATATATATATATATATATATATATATATATATATATACATTTTTTGAATTGCCCGAAGAGAATCAATAATTTTGTATTCATATATATATTACATTTTATTTAATCATATAATTTTTTTTTTTCTTATTAAAGTTAGAAATTATAAGAAGATCAAAATAGTTGTAAAACCAAAATAACAATAATGAAAAACATAATATCAACACAAATGTATTGAAAAAAAAAAAAAAAAAAAAAATTTAAATATATACAAATATATAATATTATATATATTAATTTATATATGTATTATATATATATATATATACCCCATATATGTTATAATATGCATTATAGTCTTATAATTTACTTAAAAAAAAAAAAAATTATAATAATAATATGGTATAATTATATTTGAACACTACATTTTATAAAATGTAGTAACTAAAAAGAAAATTGATAATATATTTCTCTTATATATATATATATATATATATATATATATATATCGCGGTAAAATAAGAAACATATTATTTTCAATATAAAATTCAAATATAAAAAATATGTATATTTATAATATATATACATATGAAAAAATAAAACCTTAAAAAAAAAAAATTAATGTACACTAAAATTTATATATAAATATATAAAAATTAAAAACTATTAAACATATACATAATTGTATATATATACCATCATTTTATTATTAAATTATTATAATAATGATAAAATGGATGGATGTACTTTATTTCCATATAATAATATATATATATATATATATGTACATATATAAGATTATAATGTTATCAAATATATATTATTTATTAATATGGAAAAATGATATTTTAATTAATAAAAAAGTATTAATATTATAATATTTGAAATGATTCACTATAATGCAATTTAATTCGAATTACATATATATATATATATATATATATATATATATATATGTAAATATTATTACGTTTGTGTATTTATTGCTATTTTGTATTTTTTTTTTTTAGAGTTCATCTGAACTGTTAAGTAGATTATTTAAAAAGCTTTCATACCATTTATTATTAACGGTTAATTTTTTTAATTCTTCTTGATCAATATTAATACCCATAAAATTGGTAGCTTTTTGTAACATATCTAAGTGTGCTTTACTATTACTTATGTTAACTTGAACTTTTGGTTTGATTGTTCCATCCTCTGCTTGTACTTGTTCAATTTGAATTTCATCCATTAAAGAGTTGGTTATATCACTATTATTAGTATAATCTATGAATTTGAGCATACCTATTAATATTTGGTTTAATTTATTTTTAACTTGTTCATCTTTTAATTTTTCTTTGTTAATTTTCATAAGACCTGCTAATTTTTCTAACATTTCATTATGTCCTTCGGTATCTTTTATTATATCATCAATAGATTTTTTTTCTTCACTATTTTCATTATCTTTCATTTTTTGGATGGTTTTTCTTAAGAAAGATTTAACCATTTTTTTTTCTGAAGTTTCGTTTTTGGAATTTAGTATATTTTGTAAGTACATATAAAATTTAATCATTTCTTGAAGATCATTAGGATTAATTAAATTACTAAATAAATTACTATTATCCATGGCTTTTTTTGCTGGTTTTCTATTATTCATATTATTGTTAGCTTCCATTTTTTCTTTCATAAATTGTTTTTGCATTTCATTAAATAATTCTCTTGCTTCTTCAACTTTATTTTGATTTATTAATTCTTTAATTTTATCCATATCTGGAAAATTCATCATATTCTGATAATTCCCATTTTTTACATCATTCTTTACAGTGTTTAATATATTTTTACTTTCGGTCCTTCCATAATATCCTTTTATGAGTAAAATATAGAAAAATAAAAAAGCGGTAACTTTGTTAACACTCAACATTTTGTATTAAAATAGAAAAAAAAAAAAGATTAAATTTAAATTAAATTGATTCTTAAGAGAAAAAAAAAAAAAAAATTTAAATATGTAGTTCTAAATATTTTGCGTGTAATTATATTTACTTACTCTTATAATATTATACAACATATATATTTGTACTGAATTACACTAATGGACATATATACATATATATATATATATATAAATTTACATATATATTTATATATTTGTTTATTTATTTATTATAAATTATACTTACAAATATATATAAAAATGGGAGGAAAAAAAAATTATTCTTTAAATAAAAATATATAATTGTGTTTTATAAAAAAAAAAAAAAAAAAACATTCAATTGTCTCAAGTAAATTATATTCATAAAATATATATGATTTATTTATATTGCTTAG
>NC_033659.1:118659-124905 GCF_001601855.1 Plasmodium reichenowi | reverse complement strand
TTTTGAGAACTATATATATAATTATTTTTAATATATAAAAAAAATATAAATATAGGAATTTATGTATATAATATATATATATATATATATATATATATATATATATATTATAATAATAATAAAATATAGAGAACGCTGAATATTTAATATATATATATATTTATATGTATATATATATATATATATAATATATATATAATATTATTATAATACGTATAAATATATGAATATGTTCGTATATAAATTAAGATAAAAAAAACGCATGTTCTTATAATATTGTCACTAATAGATATGCATGCAATCATTCCATTTTTTTGATGGTTAATAAATATAAAATAAATAAAAAATTCCTTTGAAAAAATTATTATTATTTTATATAATAAATATATTTTTAAAAGGGTTTAGGATGTTATTTCAATATAATATATGTGTTTTGTTATATATATAATATGATTATTAAATCTTTAACTATATTATATTTATATATATATATATATATATAATATTATATAATATATGTATCATATATTACGGCCTTAAAAAAAGAAGAGGATGTTTATAATTAATTGTATATATATAATACATAGAATCAACTCTAATAAATTATTCATTAATATAAAAAAAAAAAAAAGGAAAGTAAATATAAAGAAAAATCATTCAATTATCATAATATTAATATATATATATATATATATATATATACATTAATATATATAAATTATTACCTTCATTTATTCGTTCTCTTAAAAAAAATAATAAAATAAATTAGGGTTTCTTTCTTTTTGAATTATTTTTTATAGGAGAAAAAGAATGTACTTATGATGTTGAAAATTATATCTCAATTCTTTTTTTTTTTTTTTTTTTAATTAATTATTTATTTCAATTTATACATATATATATTTATATATATAGTATTTTTTTTTTTTTTTCTTTTTTTATATATAAATATTTTAAAAAGAAATATTATTATATAGATAAAATTTATATTAAAGAATAATCCATTTTTTTTTTTTTTTTTTCTAATTTGTAATATATTTATATTTTTAAAATTAGAAAAAAAAGAAAATATATATATATATATATATATATTATAATAAAATAGAATTAAAAAAAGAAAGGACATAAAAAAAAATATATTATATATTATATTATGTTTATATTTACATAATTATTATATTATATATTTTTTTTTTCTTTTCTAAATGAAAAATTTTAATATATTTTTAATTATTTTAACATTTTAATATTTTAATATATTATATATTTTTTTATATATTTCCTTTTTATTTTGTTAATATATATATTTATTTTTATATATTTATAAAAATATTGATAATTAAAAAATATATATATAATATTTTGTAGGTCCGATAATTTAGTTTGTTCTTAATATTATAATTAAATTTAGAAAATTCATATTTTTATTTTATAACAAAAGGAAAGTCATTTATCTTTTTTTTGTTTTTTCCTGTATATAATAAATATAAAATATATATATATATATGTATTATTATGTTTTTATATGCATTTTTTTTTTTTTTTTATTATTATTTAATCTAAATGTAAAATTTTGTATAATTAAATTGTATCCATGTGTTTTTATATATATGTTGTGTATAAGATTTTATAGATTTAGTTAGATTTTAATAGTATTTATATATACATATATATATATATATATATATATATTATGACATTTTGTATGTTTATATAATTTGTATTTTTTTTAATACTACTTTATTAAAATACATAATGCATAGTAAATTTACCTTTAGTAATTTCGTTTTTTTTTTTTGTTATGTTTTGTAGAAATATTTGGATCGTTTAAAAAAAAAAAATAATTAAAAATATATAAGATAAAATATATAGCTTCCTTCCCTTCTTTCTTCTTTTTTTTAATATATACACATATATTTTTGTTTTGTTAGTAGTAGATTTTTATTTTTTATTATTTATATATGTATTTGTTAATTGATTTATAATGGTACGTATAAGTTCATCACAGGCAGGCGCACATAATATATGTATATATATGTATATAAAAAGAAGAGAAAAAGGAAAAATAAATTATACATAAATGAATATAATATAATATAATATAATATATATGTATAGATTATAATTTTTTTTTTTTTTATAAATTAATTTATATATATATATATATATATATTCAAGTACCAATGAAGATTTTATTTAATAATATTTTTGGACTCTTTTGTTTATTTGTTTTTGTAACATGGGCATTATTTTTAAACAATAATGGGATATTATATCCAGTGTGTTGTTTAAAAAGTGCGGGGGATACTTACCTAGATACATTGAGAGGTTCCAATTTTAATAATGAATTTATTGATTTATTAAGTAGAAGAGATATATGTAATACTATAAAGAATTATATAACTAGGGAACAGATAAAATGTGCTATAAGTTATGATGTTCTTAATATTAGTAATATAATAAATGGCCTTGAGAAAACATTATTAAGAGATCATAATATAATTATAAATGGTAAAGAAAATATTTTAAAAAAATATCTGAACACATTTTTGACAATATATATTAAAAGACAAAGTGAAGATGTAAATAATTTTATAAAAAAGTTTAGTAATAGTAAATTGGATGTAGTAATAAATTATAGATATTATGAAGAGAAATTTTTAAGTGAATATGAAGAAATTAATAGCTTAAAAAAAGGGTTTTCAAATCATATTACTGAAATAAAAGATATATTAAATAATATTAGTTCTTCTAATAATTATAAAAAGAGAAGTGGTGTTATATATTTTCCTGATGTAAAAGATACATTATATTCGAAGATACACATTTTAAAAGAAATTTTATTTAAATTGAGAAATAAAGTTTCTTTTATGTATAATATTAATTTAGCATTAGATGAATTTAAAGAAAATTTTGATAAACAAGTTTATAATTTTAAAGGTAAAGAAGGTTTAAATGATTTCGTAAGAATCACATCAGATATTTTAAAACCTACATCTTCTTTTAAAAATGTGGATGATATAAATAAATTTAATGTAAATAACCAAATGAATGACATTCAAAATGTTAGTGTTAATAAAGAAGATCTTAATGATTTTAGACGTAATATTATTAACCTGGATGTACCTATTCGTGATCCTAGTTCATTTTGTTTGAACCAAGTGGAAAACCCCACTGAAATGAATATAAACAACCCATGTAATAATAATGATGGGAACAATATAAATTGTAAGGACCTCGTAGAAGAAGACGCGATGCTTAATCATTTTTCTTTTCTATTACATCATTTGGAAAAGATGACTTGTATTTTAATATTTAGTCTTAAAAACAAGATATCGAGTGTTAGAGATGATGTTGAAAAAGACATAAATAAGATGGAGAGCGAATTAATTAACGTATCTAATGAAATAAATCGTTTAGATATTGTTTTTGATGTACCACAACATCATATTTTAAATTACAATAATAAAAATGAAAATAAGGTTTTGAATCTTATGAATATAAAAAATGAATATTATGAATATTTAAGTGGAAATAATAAAATAAATAATGATTTAGATGATTTTGACAATACATTAATGTTATTAGAAAGAAAAACTGATTGGATATGTGAACAAAACATGATAGCATATGGTGATAGAGAAGATATACATGAAGCCATAAATTCTGCCTTAGAAATTAGTGATAAGTTAAAAGATATGTATGTTACGGAGAATTTTAATTTATTAATAACATATGAAAATTTATATAAAGAAATAAATTTGTTCTTATATAATAAACAATATAATATAAGCGAAGAAGCTTATATATATGCATGGGATTCGTTAGAAAATTTTAAAGGAAAAAAATTACTAACTGAAGGTATTGACAGACTTGTACGTTCGGTTATGTCCATATCTTATATGATAAAATATATAAAGATAGCAAATAAAGATTTGAATCCACAAATATGTTTTGATTTAAATAAATTATCTAATGCATTTATGAATATAGAAAAAAAATTAGCTCTATATAGAAATCAATTTTATAGATTAAATCATGACATTACTACATTAAAATTATTTAAAAATAATATAGAAAAATTAGGATATGCATATAGAGATAATATGAATAAAGTACATATTAATATGGATACTTATAATATAGCAACGGAAAATTTACAACACGAAATTGACAATATTCTAGAAAACATAAGTGATGTATTATATGAAGATATGCTTATAAATGAATTGAAAACAATGAGAGCAACATGGAAGAATTTTGTTTATGTTAATTATGATTATTTTAAACAAAATAATAAATTAATAAAAGAATTTGATGAAAACAAATTAATTATATTTCCACCTCAATTTGGTCTTATGAAACAAAGTGAACAAACACATATAAGAAACGATAATAATAAAGATAATTCTGTTACTTCCTTAGGATCATCATCATCTATATCAACAACAACGTCTTCACCAGATAATTATTTAATTGGTCAGAATTTTATAAAATCTCCATACTATAATCTATTATATGAGTTTGCTACCGAAAAAATAAATTGTGCAAAAACACCAGAAGAAAGAATTGAAAGTTTTGGAGAGATATATAGAACTATAGATCGAGTTTCTAGTCTTATCAAAGAAAATAGAAAAAACCTAAGATCTAAATATGATAATATGCGTATAGAAATATTAAAACTTATCGATTATAGAAAAGATACATTTGAAGAAACAAAAGATGTTCATAAAGAATTAATAAGATTAGAAGGATTTATTTTAAATGCATTAGATAATTTATTTGCTAAAAGAATGACATTAAGTGTCCAGATGAAAAATTCTGTTGAAATGTTAAAAGGAAGTTTATATAAAGACAAATTACCTGATTATTGTAAGGCTGTTGAAATGTTCATTCCTAAATATTTTCTAACAATGGCAAGATGGAAAAATTTTCTTCTTGAATATAGAAACATAATGCCACCCCATGTTATATCAAAATTTTATTCTACATGATTAAAAAAAAAGAAAAAAAAATATGGGAATTATTTTTACTAATGTTTTTCTTGTAATGTACTTATAAGAAATGTAATTTTTAAAGTTTTGAACAAAAAAAAAAAAAAAAAAAAAAAAATTATTTATTATTATTATTATTATTATTATTATTATTATTATTATTATTATTATTATTATTGTTATTACTGATTTGTTTTTTTTTTTGTTTTGTTTTTTTTTGTTTTTTTTTTTTTTTTTTTTACTTGTTGGACTTTTTCAAGGTATTGTAAGTTTATAAAATGTTTAAAAATAGGGAAAAATATATATATATATATTAAATATAATATTGTTTATGCATTATCAATATCTGTTTTATAGTCGATTCTTTATGAATAAGAATTTTTTTGAAAAAAACTTTGTTATAAAAACACATGTGAAGAAAAAAAAAATTAAGTTGTAATTTAATTTATTATTAAAATTATGTAGTCTTTGAATATTTTAATATAACATTAATATTGAAGAGCATATTATATTTTTAGATATTGCCCTTTTCATTTAAAAAGATTTATAAATAAATAAATAAATAAATATATATATATATATCAATATTCTTATTGTATATTTATTTTATTAAGGTTCATTTTTTTTATATAATTTATGTTCAATAATAAACCTGATAAATGATATATTATGTGTATATATATATGTAACACTTCAACATTATAGGTATGTAAATAAGGAAAAAACGATTTTATTTATATTTATTTATATTTATTTTATTTATATTTATTTATATTTATTTATATTTATTTATATTTATTTTATTTATATTTATTTATATTTATTTTATTTATATTTATATTTATTTTTATTTTATTTATATTTATTTTTATTTTATTTATTTTTATTTTATTTTTCATATATAAATTATGCAGCCAAAAATTAAATGATAGAGCATGCGCTAAAAATGAGAAAAAAAAAAAAAAAAAAAAAAAAAAGAACTAGTGGTCCTTAATGATCTATACAAATATATATATTATAATATTATGTTTTATTACGTACACATAAAAAAAAAAATATTTATATATATATATATATATATATATATATATATATATATATATTTATGTATATTTTTATTTGATTTTATTTCTTTTTTAATGTTCATCTACATATTCATAATTCATTTGTGAAGTATTATGATTGTGGCTATTTTTCGTTTTATAAAATTATACTTCTGTACATCTTACAATATATAATTTATATGTATTTTATA
>NC_033659.1:105427-118269 GCF_001601855.1 Plasmodium reichenowi | reverse complement strand
CTCTTATATATTTTATTTCATATCAATTTATTTTTATTTTTATATTTTTTTGTTTTTTTTTTTCTTGGAATGTGTAGGTTTGTTTATTTTTGGCTTTAGTAAATAGGAAGAGGATATAAATGAGCAAGATTGGATATTGTAGAAATTTTAAAGTTGATATATATCAAAAAGAGTAGAGAGGAAGAAATATAATTAAAAATATAAATAAATATAAATCTATATATATATATATTTATTTATTTATTTATTTATTTTTTTTTTTATTTCTTATAAACTTAAAAATTAGATCTTCATTAATTTCATTCCTCCTCATTACAGTACATTTTTAAAAATATGTTGTTTGCTCAATGTGCATAAAAGAGTAATATTTAAAAAAAGAAAAAAATGATAAAAGTACTTCTTGCAGTGCTTTTTATATTAATTAAATTGGAAAATATTGTAGGTGAGGATGAGAAAAGTGTAAAAAATATATGTGTATGTGATTTTACGGATAAGTTAAATTTCTTACCTCTTGAGAAAACAAAAATATTATGTGAATTAAAACCACAACATGGTGAAGATATAAAAATAATAGCTAATAAAGAATATGAAATAAATTGTATGAATAATTCTAAAGTTTTTTGTCCATTAAAAGATACTTTTATTAATAATACAAATATAAAATTATATTCTCCAAAATTACATTTTGAAATTAAAGATATTACACATAAAGGGAAAAATGCAGCATTATATTATTTAAAAATTGATGAGGAAGCATCTGATATATTTTTTTCTTGTTCAATAAAACCAAAACAAGTATCTGGTTTATTAGAAGGAGAAGTACGTGTAAATTTAAAAAAGCATATAAATGAGGAATATTCTATATTTAATGAAGAAGAAGATGTACATGTTTGTGATTTTTCAAAAGGTAATTTGGATATAACCCCTTCAGCTGGATTTTATGTTAAAAATTCAAGAAATGTAAGTTGTATTTATAGGGTTATCCCAAATAAATTATTTTTAATAAAATTACCTAAACTTGATATAGTTACAGAAAAATTATTACCTAGTATAGTCAATTGTTTATCCGAATTTTCATTTATAAATTTTACTTTAAAACATGTACAAGAAGGAGATAATTATATATCATTTAATGTTATTTTTGGAGAATTTAAAAAACATTTTAATTTAACATGTTCCTTAGATTTATCTGATTTTAAGCAAGAACCTTGTAATGTTGGAAAGACAGCAAACATAACATTTATATTTTCTAAATGAAGGACGAAGCAATTTGTATGGATAATAAAATATAATGTGGATGAAAAGTATATTTTTTTCTCGCATAATATATAATATGTTTTATATAACATATATATAAATAAATAAATAAATATATATATATATATATATATGAAATAATTTTTATGGAAAATTTTAAAGGAGTATATATATATATTTATGTACATATCCATTTTATGTTAAATAGATGGAGGGTAAAATATTTACATATGATGATAGTACATTTAGTAAAAAAATTATAAATTAATAAAATTATCCTATATATAGACACATTTTATATCCACAATAAATGATATATATATATATATATATATATGTATAAATTGTAAGGACATGGGATAATATATAAATATATATATATATATTATTATTATCATTATTTATTTATCTTATAATTACTACAATGTTTTAACATGAACTCTATTCATTGTTATTATTGATCTACTATTTTATTGAAAATATATATATATTTTATATATATATATTTTTTTTTTTTTTTTTTTTTTTTTTTTTTTTTTTTTTTTGGTAATTTTTTTTTTTTTTTTTCCAACATAATTAAACTGTAATACTTAAGATGGAAAAAAAGAAGATAAACAAATAAAATAAAAAATAAAAAATAAAAAATAAAAAATAAAAATGATTACCTTTTGTCTTTTTAATTAAAAATATTTTTTTTTTTTTTTTTTGGAAAAGGTACTAATCTTTAATTATAAAAATGTTAAATTATATTGTAAAGCAAAGTTTATTCCTTAAATATATATACATATATATATATATATATATATATATATAATATTGTTATGTTTTATTTTAATTTTTTTTCGTATTATCCATTTGATTATATATTGTATGAACACGTAAATGTATAGAGATAATAAAATAATTAACACCCTTTTAAGTATTCATAACACATAATGCCAGAATTAAAACAGATATATGCAAATAATATTTTTGATAATGATAAGTTGAAAAGATTTTTCTTAAAATATCGATCAAAAGAAAAAGTATTATATTCCTTTACATCAGAAAATGTAAATATTATCTTTAAAAAAAATTATAAAATAATAATAAGATGAATATGTAATAATATGTATGTTTTATATGTCTATAAATATCTGATTTGTTTTTTCTTTTTTTTAATGAAAACATGTTGATAAATATTTTTTTTTTATAGTATACTTTTATAAAATTTATAAATGATAAATATAAAATATATATATATATATATATATATATATATATATATATATATATATATATCCTATATAGTTTTTCTAAATAAATATAAAAGCTCGTGAAATAAGAAATTTTTCTTATTCTGTAGGATATCATAAATGAAGAGAAGAGAAAAAGCAAAAATAACTTATGCATGTTAAAATATAAAGTAAATAAGAAAAATCAAAATATGAACAAATAAAGGGAAATATATATAAATAAATAAATAAATATATATATATATATATATATATATTTTTCTAACAATATAGAATATATGTCTTAATATACATACAAGCAAAATTTTCAAATACTCCAGATGGGTATATTTATTTTTGATCATATTTTCCAAAGATTTTTTCTATCTTCTTTTAAACAAAGTTAAAGCGAAAAATATTAAAAATGTATATCAATACTTTTATATATTTATATTTATATATTTATATTTTGAGTAGAAATATGATTTTATATCAGATATTTTTATTTCCATTCTCTTATTTGGATGTCTTATCGAAATAATTTTTAACTTTTTAATGGATTCAACATATATCTTTTATTTTATGTTTTTTGATATTATAACATTCATACTGTTATTCTTTGATATCTTTCTTTTCGAAAAATATTTTTTTGACTTTTTTATTTACTTTACAAATGGGTAATCGAAAATAAACACTTAAATAATATATATATATATATATATATATATATATATATATATATATATATGTATATATGTATGTATATATGTATGTATATTCTTGTGTCTATATATTTTTATCCTTTAGCTTATATAGCTGGAAAAAAATTGACAAACATAATGTAATATACCTAATACAATTATTTAAGTCCTTGCGCATAATTAAGATATATCGCTTCGTAATTAATTTTATAAAAAAACATACTAAGGAAAAATACAAGCACAGAAATGAGTGGAATGTAACAAATAAATTAATATATAACTAGGAGTATCGTAAATATAGGTTCTATATATATATATATATATATATATATATATATGTATATATGTATATATTATAGTTTGAAAAAATGGAAAGTATGAAAAATAGACCATTGAAGGTATAAACAAAAAACAGAATTTTTAAAGAATATATTTATATATATTCATATATAGAAAGATATATTTACATACAATTTATTTTATTTTATTTTATATTATTTTTCTCAGGAAAGTTTAAAGTTCACAAATAAAATGCACTTAGCTCTTATCAAAAGATATTTCATGTCTTTAATTTTTATAATGTTATCTTATATAATGATAGAAATAGTAAGGGATAAATATAAAAATTATACATTATCATAAATGTTCAACATAGGTTAGTTTTTTTTTTTTTTTTATCATTTTTTATTGTTCTTTTTTTCTTTTGTTTATGTGTAGATATATATCTCAAAGGAGAGCAAAAGCCCTATGAATTATTTCATCTATAATTTGGATCTGTTAAAAAAAAAAAAAAAAAAAAAAAAAAAAATATACACACATATCTATTTATATGTTATACAATATCCTTCATTTCTAACTTGATTATTTATTTTTATTTTTTTCTAAACCAATTTTGTAGTATAGTATTTGATGAATTTTATGAAACGGAATTTTTAAAAGCTCTATACTTTTATAGTGTATATATAAAAAGAAAAATCAAATATTATATATATATATATATATATATATATATATATATATATATATATATATATCGTACGACAAATTAAAAGTATATATGATAAATGCATTCACATATTAAACTTTATATTATAGGCTATTCAGAAAAATAAAAGAGATGAAGAATATTTAATAAGTATTAAATCAAAAAGGAAATTGAAAAATTTTATTAACAAGAAAGAAATACATATATCAGGAATTAATTATCTGCTATGGGATTTTACAAACTTATCACATGTAAAAAGAAAAAAAATATATACAAGAAAAAATAATGAAATATGGTCTACTCAAAAAATATAACAAAAGAAAAGATACAAATATGTTGTATATATATATATATATAATCCTTTTATGTACATAGAATGATCTATTAAAATTTGTTACTCCTTCAAGTGATAACCAAAATGTTGAAGAAGAAATTATTTTGGATCATACAATTAAAAACATAAGTAAAGAATGAGAAATATAAATAGTGTATTTTAATATATATACATGTAAGGTGTATAAAAATAAAAATATTTTTTATTTTGTGTAGATGAATTGAGATACTTTGAAACAAAGATATATGAATCCAAAGATTTTATATTTCAAATAAATATAAAGAGATATATAGAAAGAACTATTAAAAATATTATAATATTGAAAATATTTATTATAATAGTAAATATAAAACAAATTGAAAAAATATATATGTATATATGTATATTTGTGTATTATTTATAATATATTATAAATTTATTATGGTTTACTCACCTTTCATTTTTATATTTCTTTGCAGTTTTCTTTTATAATATTGTTCTATTTTACATGTGAATTAAATGTCTTATTATTTCCTATAGAAAGCATATTGAAAAAATTAAAACTTATGAAGTACTTTTAAATAGAAATTTTTTACATATTTTTGTGTGTAGAATATTATTATATATACCTTAATGCATTTTTTTTTTTTTTTTTTTTTCTTTTTCTTTCTTTTGTAGATCAAATCCGACCTTAGCTTTGGAAATGCAAGAAGAATTATTGAACCATGAGTTAAAAAATATATTAATAAACACAAAATTGAAGAGGTGAATTATTATTTCATATATATAATGAGAAAAGAATAATAAAAAAGAAAGAAAAAAAAGAAAAATATATATATATATATATATATATATTTTTCCTACAGGAAAAGCATTAAAGAAAATTATGAAATTTTAAAAATGGAAGAAAACTTAATGAAATTAGGAACATTAATGTTATTAGGTTATAAGAGGGGGAAAAAAAAATACATACATATATATATATATATATATATATGCTCTTTATAATATATTATAATGTTATAGCTTTTCTTTTTTTTTTTTTTTTGTTTATGATTTTCTAGGTTTCGGTGAAGCAGGAGCGAAAATTATTTCAAAAAATATTAACGAACAGGAAAGAGTAAATTTATTGATCAATGGAGAAATCGTTTATTCTGTTTTTTCCTTTTGTGACATAAGAAATTTTACAGAATTAACAGAAGTTTTAAAAGAAAAAGTAAAAGCATATAAAATATGTTTTGTTAAACTACTTGAGGGAAATAAATAGACACACATATATATATATATATTTATTTATTTATATAAATTTAACAGATTATGATTTTCATAAATTTGATTGCTGAAATAATACATGAGTGTTGTGATTTCTATGGGGGAACAATAAACAAAAATATTGGTGATGCATTTTTGTTAGTTTGGAAATATCAAAAAAAAGAATATTCGAATAAGAAAATGAATATGTTTAAGTCTCCAAATAATAATTATGATGAATACTCAGAAAAAGAAAATATAAATAGGATATGTGATTTGGCTTTTCTATCTACAGTACAAACATTAATTAAACTCAGAAAGGTATGAAGAATATGAATAAAAAAAATATATATATATAGAGAGAGAGAGAAAGAATTGAAATAATATGTATTTTTTATATTACATTATATATTATTATATAATTTTTTTTTTTTTTTTTTTTTTTGTCACATATATATATATATATATATATGTCACATATTTAAGTCAGAAAAAATACATATATTCCTAAATAATGAAAATATGGATGAGTTAATTAGGAACAATATTCTGGAGTTAAGTTTTGGACTTCATTTTGGATGGGCTATAGAAGGAGCAATAGGAAGTAGTTATAAAATTGATTTATCATATTTATCGGAAAATGTAAATATAGCTAGTCGATTACAAGATATTTCTAAAATATACAAAAACAATATTGTTATATCAGGAGATTTTTATGACAATATGTCGGAGAAATTTAAAGTAATATATTATGCCACTAACATATATTATATGCTTGTCACATATATATATATATATATATATTTGTTTTTTTTTTTTTTATTTTTTTTTTTTTATATATGTATATATATTTAAGAATTCTCTTAGGAAAATTGATAGGGTTACTCTTAAAGGATGTAGGAACCCATTAAATTTATATACATTTGATATATGTCTTAATAAGGTTAATTTTTAAGGGGGGGAAGAGTAAAATAAATATGCAAATATACACATATATATACATATATATTATATATAATATTTATGTATATTAGATTACGAAGAAAGTCAATATGGAAAATTTTGACGCCAAGCCTCATTTTGACGTAAAACTTTTAAAGGTTATTATGATATTGTAAAATTGACCTTTTTTTTAAAATATACATATATATATATACATATATATATATATATATATATATATATATATATATATATATGAATTAAAAAATAATTGCAGGTTTTTGATGATATAAAAAAGAAGGCCGAACGAAAAAAAAGAAAAAAAGAAGTTCTTAATCTTTCATATAATGTAAGGCTACGCTTATATTTATACCTTAACACATATAAATAAATAGATTAATATATATATATATATATATATATTTTTTATGTATTCTTTAACTTTTACATTTTTAGCTTTATGAAGAATATGAAAAAAATGACGACATAAAATTCATAAAGATACACTATCCTAAAGATTATTTGGAACAATTCAAAATTGCCCTTGAGTCGTATTTAATAGGGAAATGGAATGAATCAAAAAATATATTAGAGTATTTAAAAAGAAATAATATTTTTGAAGATGAAATTCTTAATCAGCTGTGGAACTTTTTGAGTATGAACAATTTTGTTGCACCTAGTGATTGGTGTGGATATAGAAAATTTTTACAAAAGTCATAAAAATTATTTATATATATAAAATATTGATACTATTAAAAGGATTGAGTTAATTATTTTTTTTTTTTAAAACAAAAAAATTGAAATAATAAATATATATAAATATATATATATATATTTAATGTTGTACATAAAAAATATATAAATAATTACATATGGGAGTTATATAAAAAGTAAATTATATGTCAATTATAATATATATATATATATATATATATATATATATATTTTTTATTTTATTTTATAATTACATATGGATAACATTTTTATTATTTTCATTTTTGTTATTACTCATACAAGGGCATTTAAACTTTCAACATAATTATAAGCCTTTTCCTGAACAGTTTTTTGGCTATGCATATTTCCTTGACTTTTTTCGAATAGTAACCATTTTGTAAAAATAATTTTCATAACTCTTGGTTTAAATTTATATGACAAAAATCTTTCAAAGATATTTCTAATAAATTGTAGTTCTTTTAAATTTAACTTGATTTTTTCTTTATTTTCATTTTTTGTTAAGGAATTAATATGTATATCTAGATAAGTAAACCAAAGGTCTGACCTTTTAGGATATTCTTGAATTAATTTTTCGAAATATGTTTTTCCTCTTTCTTTATTTGAATATTTATATTCAAAACGTGCAGCATTAATTATCATATTTAAATGTTTTTTTTTGGGTAATGAATGTAATGATTTTAATAAAATGTTATGTGCATATTCTTCATCTTTAAATGTATTATGTAATATTTGTAAATAACATGACCATATTTTTTTAGAATATTTAAATTTTTTAATTGCCTCTTCACATAAATCTTTTAATTCTGTTAATTTTTTATTCTTTTTTAATATATGAATTGTATGTAAATAAATTGATTTTTCATTATTACATAATAATGCTCTTTTGAAAATATCATTTAACTTATCACCATATAAACATTCCATATTTATATAACATAAATATATATTTAACTTTTCATCTATCTCATGAATATCTATAGTTTTTAATGCTCTTTCTGCAACTTTGCGGGCTTCTTCTAAATTATTTTGTTCTAAATAAAAAGCGATATAACTGATCCATATGGCGCTCTTATTTTTTTCCGAAGCTATTAATCTTTCATAATCGAAGGATGTTACTTTATTATTATTATTAATAATAATATTATCATTATTTTTTAGTTCTTTATTATTATTATTATTATTATTATTATTATTATTATCTAAGATGTCGTCATCGTGATCACGTATAATATCATCATGGTCATATATAATATCATCCTCGTGATCACTTATAAAATCGTCATCTTTCCTTTCATCATTATTTTCTAATTTTTTACCTTCCTTTTTATTACTTTTGTCATTTTTCTTATTCTTTTTTTTTGAATTTTTGTTGATACCATCCAATTTGTCCTTGTCCTTGTCCTTGTCCTTTTCCTTTTTCTTTTTCTTTTTTTTGTTGTGTTTCTTTTCTTCACATATATTTGAATATAAACCTAAATTGCTCGTTTCATTCATTTCTTTAGTTACAGATTTTCCCTCTTTTTTTTTCTTTTTTTTCTTTTTATTCTTTTTTTTATTTATTTGTTCATCTTTAATGTGGATGATTTTGTTCATTTTATTTTCTTCTACCTTCTTATTTGTTATATAACTATCTTCTTTTTGTTCAACCATTCTGTATAATTTGTATGTTCACTAAAATGTATATATATATATATATATTTATTTATTTATTTATAAATTAATAATAAATATATTATTTATTAATTTAATACATATTGATTTTATTCTTTATTTTCTGTAATAATAGAAAAAAAATAAAGAATTACTTTTTTTTGGAAATATTTATTATTTATTCAAATAAAAGAATCATCTTTAAATGTATTTATATTTTTTTCTATAATCTTTTATTTTTTTTTTAATTCTTTCTGTAATAAATAAATTATATATAATAATAATATAATAACTGTTTTTTTTTTTTTTTTTTTTTTTATTAAAAGAACGTTGTAAATAAATAAATTAAATACATATATAATATATATATATATATATATATAATAATATATATAATTGTATATATAATTTTAATACGTAAAATATATTATAATATATAATATATATTTATATTATTATATTCTGGTATTAATACAAATTTCCTCTTTTTTGTTCTTGTTATATAGAATTTGTATATATAAATAGTAAACAAAAAAATAGGTTTTGATTATTTCGTCATTTTATAATATCTTTATAAAAATTATATTTTTTAATTGAAGTAATTCTTTTTATATTATTGTAATACATAATATTTTAAATATATTATATATTTTTTTTTTCAGAGAATAAAATATAATGTTATAAATAAAATGAATAAATAAATAAATATAAATATAAATATAAATAAATAAATATATATATATATATATATATATATATATATATATATATATATATGTTTTAAAAAAATATAAAACCTTTTTGTAAATACCACATTTAAACTTCATCTTTTTTTTGAAATAATTTTGATTTAAATTGATTAAAATGTTTGAGTTGGTCGTTTTTTACTTTTTGTTGTGATATATATTTAATATTATGAACTCGGAATAAATTATTCTGTGTTCTAAATACACAAGGTATAGCTACTTTTGCTGCTGCTTTTTTTAATACTCTATATACAGGGTCATCAAACCCTAATGTATTGAATGGGCTTATGGTAGGTATAGAAAAAATAGTTTTTCCTGAAGGTACTCTAGCTACAAAATGATCAATGATTCCTTTACCTTGTCCCATTTTTGTTCCATCAGGTTTTTTTGTTACACTATAAGTTGCATGAACATCAATCAAATATTCTTTTTTCTTTCCTAAATATTTACGTATTGTTTGTTTCATTTCAGCTAATTTTTCTCCTCTTATTCTTTTTGGACAAGCAGCTATTAATGATTTCCCAATTTTTATATCGGGTCCATTCAAAGGTGTTATTCTACCTTTCGGAGCTTTTAATCGAACAGGTAGAGGACTTTTATAAATTATTGGGGGCATCTTAATTTATTTTCTTTTTTAAACGTACACATATTAAATATATATGATACTGATCATATACATATACATATATATATATATATAAATATATATATATATGTTAATTTTATTAATGAATTACTTTAATGGAATAAAAAATATACAATCAAATAAATAAATAAAATATATACATATAATATAAAGGGGGAATGTTATTTAAAAATAAAAAATAAGAAAATAATTATATGTATTATTCATATATGTATTGATAAATAATGTTAATTTTTTTTTTTTTTTTTTTTTTATGCGCACTATAAGATAATAAGATAAAATTTAATATATACGTTATAGTGTAATTTATATTAATCTTATTAATAATTATGTACTTATATAAATAATTATATTTTATAAATTTCCTTTTTACTTATTTTTTATTTTTCAGAAAAATATATAATAAATATTATTAATAATCTTCCTATGGATTATCCCACTTTATAAATCTTTTCTTATTTTAAAATTATAACTTATAGTATTATATATATATATATTACTTTTTTTTTAAATATCACACACATATAATATATTCTAACATATATATATATATAATTTTTTTTTTGTTGCTACGTGTTTTATGTGTATATAATGATTGTTAAAATATTCAATAATTAACTTAAAACGTTTTCCATATTATACGTTATTTATGAACATTGTTGGTGTTAGTGCATTGATAAATATTATATATATAAAAATAAAAATTATGTAACAAAAAAAAAGAACACATATATATAGTGTAAACACAAAGTATGGAAACAAAATATTAGAATATATATAAATTTACTCATTTATGTTAAGAAATACATATATGATGGGATAACATATTTAATATATATATATAAACAAAATAAAAGAATTATTTCTTTTTCCTTAAAAATAAAAAATATAGTAACAAAAGCAAGATATAAAATGTATGAACTATTAATTTAAAAAAAAAAAAAAAAAAAGGATATTTACTATATTCAACTAAATAAAAATATTTATATATCAATTATTCTTTTGTAGAAATTAAAAATTCTGATTACGTTCATTTATTTATATTAAAAATTTTCTTGCTTTCTTTTTGTATTATATATTATAACTTAACATGAACAAGAACAACTACATTCTTCTGTTTGAACTCCTGTAACACTTTTGCAGGAGGAATAGCATTCGGTTATATTATTTTGTGATCCTGTTCCTTGGTCGGTTTCTGGATCAACTTCGGGGTCAACCTCTGGTTCTACTTCGGGCTCGACCTCAGGTTCTACTTCTGGTTCTACTTCAGGTTCCACTTCAGGTTCCAATTCCGGTTCGGTTACTTGTTCTGATTTTTCAAGTGGCAAGTCGTTACATTGTCTGGAACGAGAAGATGTCTTTGTCATTTTTTTACGATATCTTTTAGATCCCTTACTGGCATGTCTATATTTCATTGAAAAACCTGTTTTATTTTTACAACTACATTCGCATTCACAAAAATTATCTGGGAGACATTTAATACATTCCTTTCCAGTTTTTTTGGGTGAGAATATATCTATAGCTGAATAATTCTTTATATTACTATTATTATGGTAATGAATATATGGAGTTCTATTTTCGGATTTGTTTCTTACTCCTTTACCGTATGCTAACGTAAGAAGGAGTGTTAAAAGAAAAAAACAAGTAAAATTTTTCATATTTATAGATAAGTAAATTTGTTATAGTAAAAATTAATATAAGAAAAAAAACAAAAAAAAAAAAACAGATGAAATTAAAGAAAGGAAAGAAAAATATTCAAAAATATATTTATGTAATTGTTCAATTTTATAAAAAGAAAAAAAAAAAAAAGGTATATTTCTCAATAAGTAGAATAGGTGTTATATTATTTGTCAATATTAAAAAATTATAAAAATAAAAATTTATTAAATTTAAAATAAAAATTAAAATATATTAATAATTGTAAAAATATTTAATGTTTGTAAAATAATCTATTAATAATTAAGAAAATAAAAAAAAGACATTTTCTTTTTTAAAAATGTTTTGGTTGTTCCTATTATATAAATAGCTACATATAATCTTTTTTTTTTTTTTTTTTTTTTTTTTTAAATAGCCATATGTATTTATTTTTTTATTTTTTTTTTTTTTTGTTTAAAATGGCTGTATGTATTATTTTATATTATATATATTATATTACATTATTTTTCTTTTTCTTTTTTTTGGAGTATCCAAATATATGATATGATTTAAGTCTATGACAGTTTTATTTTTGGTGCATATATCGTGTAGACGTTTATTAATTCTTAAGAGTATACAGTATAATAAGGAATATAACATTAAAATGAATCAAATTTTTTTTTTTAATTTAATTTTTTTTTTTTTTTAATAATGGAAATGAGAATATATTTTGAGGATAATTTTATTTTTATTTATGTACAACCATT
>NC_033659.1:102908-105027 GCF_001601855.1 Plasmodium reichenowi | reverse complement strand
TTAATTTAATTTTTTTTTTTTTTTAATAATGGAAATGAAAATATATTTTTAGAATAATTTTATTTTTATTTATGTACAACCATTTTAAATACATATGTACTAGCAAAAAAAAAAAAAAAAAAAAAAAAAAAAAATATACATATATAGTTGATATTCTTATAATTATTTTATATATTTTTTTACAAAAATAGTATTTTGAACATTTTACATTAAAATAGAATATACATAATGTGTTTGATAATGTAGAAATTAGAAAATATCGCAATTTATAAGTATCTATATATACATATATATATGTATATATATGTGCTCATTTATGTAAGAAATATTGTAACGGTTATAATTCTTTTCTTTTATTTTATTTTATTATTATTTTTTTTTTCCTCTAAATAAATTATATAATTGATAAATGCACTAATTTTTTTAAAACTATAAAAATTTTACACACTGTTTTTAAATAATGTTCCATAAATTGAAAAAAAAATATATATAATAAACATTAAATATAATAATAATTAATCTACTTTAAAAAGAAAAAGACACATATTAAAAAATATACTTATGTATATATAATATACGTCCTCATTATTGTTTCGACCATAAATCAATCTACATATATTATTGTACATTGTTAAAAATTTATTTTTTTAAAAAATACATATATATATATATATATATAATAATATATTTATAATTTTGTTTGATATATATTTATTTATAAATAAATGATACATAATAAAAAGGAACCATATTTTACAATGTTTTATTTTTTCTACTTAACAAAAAATATATATAATAATACAAATATATTATGTATGAGATAATATTTCAGCATAAATAGTTTTATATAATATAATTTTTTCTCTCATTCTTAATTTTACAATATTTTTTGTAATATGTCCTCATCCTCCTAATTACAACAACATGTGTGTTTTTTAGCTTTTGCCTTTTTAATAATAGGGTCCATATAATGAACCGTATAATTTTTCATCATGAAATAAGGATGAAACTAAAAAAAAAAAAAAAAAAAAACCACAATAAAACAAAATATATATATATATATATATATGTATGTACTACATAATATTATATTGTATTATTTTATTTGTTTACCTTTGGTGCTGCAAATAAGCTTTTGTCAAATGTAAAACTGTAAGTTTCTTGTACGTATTTTTTTTCATGTTCACTTGATAAATGATTTACATTATTATTAATAGTATGAGTTTTACTTTTTCCATTTACCTCTGATGTTGTTTTATTTTCAGTTTTATCATTTTCCTTGTCATTTTTGGTTGCAGCGTTTTCATGTATTGTTTCATTTGCTTCGGGCTTATTATCTGAACTATTCGCCATTTTAATATTCCTATATATGTAATTGTATATATTTATATATTATTTTTTTCATTTTATTTTTTTTATTTTTTTTTTTTTAAAAAAGTTATTCATTTTATTAAATTTCATTTTTTCATCTAACTTTTATTCCCTAGACACAATTAAATAAAAGTATATATTTTAATTTAAATGAAAAAATAAATGATTTTTATAATATTAATTTCATATTCTTTTTTAAATTTGTTTCGTTTTACTTTTTCGTTATTTTTGATATTATTTTTTTTGATTAGTAGGATTTTATAAGATGGTAAAGATATATGTATATAATATATATATATATATATATATATATATATATATATATAAATATATGTGCACTTTTTATATTTATATAGATATTTATAATAAAACAATACAGGTAAAACATTTATTGATATATATATTATTCATATATTTCTTTTTTTGCTTTTGATTTTATTTTTGTAAAAATAATTTTCATATTATATTCATTATGATTAAAATATTTGTGTGTGAGAAAAAAATTATCATAAGACATATATATATATATATATATATATATATATTATATATATGTAATAATTCCAATATATCCTATTTGAGATCATTTATGTATAAAAATAAATATAAAAAAAGAGATATATATAAATATGTTTTGTTAAGTTTACATATATATTATATATTTATTAATGTTATTTTTATTTTATTTTTTTTTTTTTTTTTTCAATTATATTAAGACATAAAGTGAAAATACACAAAAAAAAAAAAA
>NC_033659.1:98298-102509 GCF_001601855.1 Plasmodium reichenowi | reverse complement strand
AAAAAAAAAAAAAAAAAAAAAAAGGGAAAAAGCAAATCGGAAAATAGGAAATACAATTGTTTCTTTTCTTTTTCTTTTTAAAAGACGATTGTATTATGGAAAATATATGTGCTTGAATATATCATATTGAATTATTGAAAAAATAATAATGTATGAGAGGAAAATATATATATATATATATATATATTATACAAAAAAATAAGAATATAAATATTTTTTTTGAAATATTAACACGCAATATTTAACAAAAAGAAAGAGATCAAACGTTGAAATGTTGTGTAATAAAAACTTTCCGTTAATTATTATTATTTAATTGCGATTTAAAAGTGAAGAAATTACTTATATTTAAAATATATATTTTATTAAGTTTTTTATTCTCTCTTTATTTAATACATATATGGATATGATAATATATATATATATATATATATATATATATATTTTAAGGGGGCTCTATTTAAAAATTTTAAAGTTTTAAAATTTCTTTTATACAAAATATGAATAAGTTTTTGGTCATGTAACGTCATAAAAAGTGTGAGGTTATAGAAACCATGAAACGAAATATATTTAAAGCGTATTAATTTTTACGACATAAAATAATATGACACATATATAAAAATATATATATATATATATATATATGGTATAATGTTTTTTTTTTTTTTTTTTTTTTTTTTTTTTTTTTTTTCAGGTTAGGAAAATAATATTTCATTTATTCTAAGTATAAGAAAAATTTGATATATTATCTATTTTGTTATATAAATAAAATTTTATAAAATATATAAACATGGCTTTTAAATATAATATATATATATATATATATATATAAATATAGAAATATACAAAAATATATATTTTTATATTATTTAATAAAACATTTTTAAAGAAATCCAAAATATTATATGTATTATGTGTTATTTCTTATTTTTATTTTTATTTTTAAACGTTATATAGTGCATGTCATATTTTATTATATATATATATAATATATAAATATAATGAGAACTCATAAAAGTATATATTATTAGTGTTAACTATTATTAATACTTATGTATTAATTCATAACACTTGAAAGAAAAGAAAAAATTAAATTACGTTATAATATAATATATGATATAAAATAATGTAACTAAGAAACGTTTTTACTTTATTTTATTTTATTTTTTCATCATCCTCTTAAATTAAAAATAAAATAAGTGGAATTAATTTTTTTTTTTTTTTTCACTACATATTAAAATATATAAAGCATATTTTGTATATATATATATATATATATATATTATTTATATATGAAATATTTTCCACCGTGTGAAAATATTTTTTTTAAATATATTCTCTGAATAATAATATGGTCACTCTTTGAAGATTATATATATATATCATTATTACATATATATAAATATATATATGTATATTTTAAATGTTATGATTTGAGAGGAAAGTACTACATATTATATCTATAAATATATATTTATATATTTACAATTTAAAAAAAGAAAAAAATTATATATTTTATAAAAGAAAATATAGAAAAATGTCGAGGCCTGAACCACAAGTACAAGTTCCTGAAGGTGACTATAAAAAGGGCGCTAAGCTTTTTAAAGCAAAATGTGCTCAGTGTCATACAATTAATAAGGGTATGTTTAATAATATAGACTTTAAGAATATTATATATATATATATATATGTATATTTATGTGTAACTTTATATTATTGTATATTTATTTTACCTGATTTCTATTGTGTGCATAGATATATAAGTTTCCAAAGATTATATTTTTTTCTTTCTATAAAAAAAAGAAATTAATAATAAAACGTATTTATGTTATATATATATATATTACATGAGACTATATTATATATAATGTATATGTTATTATAATTTTTTTTTTTTTTTTTTTTTTTATTTTCTTTTATTTTTTTTTATTTTTTTATTTTATTATTTTTTTAATTATTTTTATAGGTGGTGCTGTGAAGCAAGGCCCTAATTTGCACGGATTTTATGGAAGAAAATCAGGAGACTCCGATTTTCCTTATTCAGATGCTAATAAAAATTCAGGTATTATATGGTCAGATAAACATTTATTTGAATATTTGTTAAACCCTAAATTGTATATTCCAGGAACTAAAATGATTTTTGCTGGTATTAAGAAAGAAAAGGAACGAGCAGACTTAATTGAATATTTGAAGAAGGCTTCTTCAGAATAATCAAAATAAATTAGACTTAATAAAAAAAGAAAAATATTTATTTTTACATATTAAAATTGAAGTCCACTTTATATATATATATATATATATATATATATATATATATATATATTCTTACATTTGCAATACAGTATATATTAAATTATATTTGTAGATGTGGACATATGTAAAAATATTTATTCCGAAAAATATGACCACGAATATAATATATAAGAAGAAGTACATGAAACATTTTTTGTATTCTTTTTTAATAATATAATGGAAAAAAATAACATATATATATATATATATATTTATTTATTTATTTATTCGTTTATTTTTTAAAACTTTATTTTAAGATGTTTAAAAAAAAAAAGATAAAAATATATTTTTTGAGGATTAAGGATAACAAAATATATTTCATATATTCACGTCAATATATATAAGCACAAAAAAAAAAAGAAAAAAAAAAAAAAAAAAATATATTATGAACATTATCAATATTATCAATTATTATTTGTTATGTGTACATCTTTTAACATGTTTAGGATCTGCTCAATTTTATGTTCTTCACATCTGTCGGAAAAAAAAAAAAAAAATAAGAAATTACATAAAAAAAATAAAAATATATTAAAAAGATATAATATAAATCAAAAATGTACATGTTATAATATAAAAGATATATTTTGTTATATACGACATATATATATTTTATTTTATTTTATTTTGGGTGCTTTAAGATGGTTACTTTTTGTCGGCGTAGTTCATAATTACATAGAGATCAACTATATTTACACAATGGATATCAATCATTTGAATTTTTTCTTTTTTATCAAAATCATATATATCTATATTTTTAAAGAATTGTACAATTTTATTTGAAATATCTTGTATAATATCTTTAGATTCATTATCATTTTTATTATATATATTTTTGGGTATTACATGTGGACATGTATCCATAATATATTTGTGTATACTTTTGTATAATATTTTATCTGATATTAATTTCATAAAATACTTTTCATATATCTCTTTAAAATTATCATCTTTATTTATTAAATACTTATTATATAAATGTTTATCAATATTTCTGGAGTATTCTAATTCTTTTTTTATTACTAAGAAGGTTTCAAATTTTGTTATAAATTCATCTTTTCCTAATACTTTCATTTTCTTGATTATTTTTAAACCATATTATTTATAAGCATAATTGGGTGGGGGAGGCGGAAAAAAAAAATGAAATAAAATAAAATATATATAATATATATATATATATATGTAATATTATAATAACTAATCACAAATTCATCTTCTGTTTTATTTGTTTATTTATTTATTTCATTTTATTGTTTTATCTTATTTTTTATTATTTATTTATTTTTTTTTTTTTGATAAATAATTATTTCATATGTACACAAAAATATAAATATTTTTTAAAATAAATATTATTTTTATGATTTTAACTTCATTTTTTTAAATCATTCACAGGTATAATTTATATATATATATATATATATATATATATTATATGTGTTCATTTTTTCCTTTTATTCATAAAAAAGAACATATATTTGTTTTATTACCTTATCCATCTACAAAGGATAATTTTTCATATATATATATATATACAATATATATATAAATTTCTATTGTACATATTATTTTACGACATTTATATAATTGAAGTGGAAGAATCATAAGGGCAATAAAAATAATATATAAATATAAATATATATTATATGTATAATTTATATATATATATATATATATTATTTATTTATTTATTTATTTTTTTTTATTTTTTTTTTTTTTTTCCATTTCATTTGAATAATACATTTAAATATTTAAAAAGAATTATCCAAATATTTTTATATACTTTGTTTAATATTGATTTATGTTTATTTTTGATATAATTATTTTCCCGATTTTATATTATATATATATATATATATATATATTTTTTTTATGTATTCTTTAACTTTTACATTTTTAGCTTTATGAAGAATATGAAAAAAATGACG
>NC_033659.1:90021-95021 GCF_001601855.1 Plasmodium reichenowi | reverse complement strand
GGGTACACTAGATTTCAGTGCATATAAAGAAGATTCACAAGGATGTATTCAATATTATGGAAATAAGGAAGATGTCCAAGAGGAAAAACAATGTAAGACTCAAGAAGTAGAATCGAAGAGACATATGAGAGTGAATACATCAAGATATGAAAGTCAACATGGTATAAAAAATAGAAACATTTTAAAACAATCAATATATGTTAAACAAAATAATAATAATATGAAAAGTGTTTCAGGTTCAAAGTATGTACCAAATAAAAGTGTTATAAATATTGATAAAAGTTTTAAAGCAACCCACAACAGGAATTATGAGAATTTAAGTAAAAAAAGTATATATAATAATAACAATATTAATAATAGTAACAATAACAATTTGGTGAATAAAATTGGTGTAGGTGGTATTAATAAAAAAGGTGGTGATAAAAAAATGGATGTTCATAAAAGTACATATATAGGAAGTAATAATAAATTATTAAGCAATATGAATAGAAGTATATATATAGGGGCAAAAAAAAATATAAATAGTAATAACAATATTAATAAGAATGGTAATATACATAATAATATTCATAATTATAAAAACCCTTATGATAATAATATATCTCTATTAGCTACTCATATGAACACGGTGGTAATAAATAAAGAAAAAGATATGAATGAAACAGGAAGTAATAAAAATGAGAATTCACATAAAAATGTAACTAATGGATATACACAAAATAGTTTATATATAAAAAAAGGCAAATCATTTAATGTTTTAAATAATAGCTTATATATAAATAAAAATACATGTCAAAGTAGTATATATAATAAAAGTAATACTATTATATATAACGGAAAGAAGAGGAAAACCAATGAAAAGGAGAAGGAAGAAGATAAAGATGGATATAAAAATAATGAAATTGTTTGTACATATAAAAATAAAGAATATAATGAAGATAATAATTCTGATGAAAGAAATAAAAATAAGAAACAGACAAATAATATAATTAATAAAGAAAATAATAAAATATATATAAAAAAAAATGATTTTTCGAAAAATATATCTTATATATATGATCATCTAAATACTTATATACCCATAACATTAGAACATATTAAAAATTTAATTGAATGGGATGATACTGACTATGAGGATATTAAGAAATGTACATTTGATAATGTACTTCATTTTAAGGATAGAAGAAATAATATATTAGAAGGAATCGATTTAGAATGTGATAAAACCAAATGTATGGAAAAAAATTGCGAAAAAACAAATGAAGACGTACCTATTTATAAAAATATGTATCCAATATATAAAGGAGATCATATGAAAGGTGAATTATATATTAAAGAAGAAAAATGTAATATACAAAATATAAATAATAAAAGTGATGATAAAAAAAAATGTTATCTTACAAAAAATAAAAATGTACATATATACGAAAGAGACATTTCTTCGTGTCCAAATGAATATAAAAATGATGTAGGTGAATCTAATGAACAAGAAGAAGATTCGTTTGTAAGAGAAAGGGATAATGTAAATTTGGATGGAAGGAACCAAGTTTATGCTAAAAAAATAAATGACAATAATAATAATAGTAATATGTCCACGGAATATACATGTGAAGACATTTCTTTGAAAAATAACAATAATGATGGGGAAAGTAATAATGTAAATAAATCAATGATAGATAAGGTACCTATTAATAAGCTAATTAAAGAGCCTAATGATGATATAAGTTTGAAATATAAAAATATAATATTCAATATAAATGATGAAATAAAAAAAAAGGTAAACCACGAAAAGAATGAAGAAATAAACGAACATGTAGAATCATTAAGTAAACTATGTAATAAACCACGTAATATTAAAAATGTGCCTTTCCCGTCTTGTCTAAAAAAAAATATCTTATTAGAATCAGAAGAAAAAAAGAATCAGATTAATAATAATAATTATAATAATAATAATAATAATAATAATAATAATAATAATAATAATAGATGTCCGTTACATCTAGATATAAATGTGGATGTGAAATATATTACGCTAAATATGATTGACATAGATGACACGATAACTAAGGGTGTGTGTCCTTATAAAGATATGGAAGATAATTATATATCGAGTGAAGAACATATAAAGGATATAATTACATATAGTGATATACTAAAAAGAGAAAAGGAAACATTTTTAAATAATCCAAATGATATCGAAAAGTATGATAATAATGATGATAGTAATAATAATAATGTTAGGAAGACCCTCGATACTATTATACATTTCAAATCGTCTGATGAAATAAAAAATGATATTATAAAATTAGTCGGTATATCCATATTTCATTGTATACATAAATCATATGAACCTAGCAAATCTTTAATAAATGATGAGAATCTTGAAATATGGTTTACGAAAAAAGAAAAGAAAAAAAATAAGAATGATGATATGATAAATAACATGAGGGGGAATATACTAGAACTAAATTATGGACAAGATAAAGAGTTGCTTTTTGAAAAAGAAAAAAAAAAAAAAAAGATAATTAATAAAAGGATAAGTAGTATGGGATATTTTAGTCAGGCGGTTGTTATTATGTTATGTTCATTAAAAAGACAAAATGAATATAAAAGTTTAAAAAAAATTATAACTTCTATAATATTATGTACATGTGATTCTTCCTGCTTAGAAAAATTTCTGCATACTATTCCAGAGGAAAATAGTAAAAATTATACATTATGGAAAGAAACATTAAATAAATTAACGAGCTACTTTGGACCGAATAAATGTGATGAGATAGTTGAGAGGTTGATGATGATTGAGGAGGATGAATATATGAATGAAAGCAAAAAGGAATGTCGAGAAAAAAATGATTATAATGAAGGTGACAATATAGAAAATAATACAAATAAATATGATGGTAATAAATATGATGGTAATAAATATGATGGTAATAAATATGATGATAATAAATATGATGGTAATAAATATGATGATAATAAATATAATGATAATAAATATAATAAGAATGGTGAAAAGGATATGATAAAATATTGCAAGCTTGATAATGATATGCAATTCTTTGATGATCATATGAATAATTTATCTTTTCCCTTTGAATGTAATGAAGAACATTATAAAAAATATAATGATGTTCAAGAAGAAGAAGAAATTTATGAAGATGAGGAATTTTGTTTGTTTATATGTAGAATAAAAAATGTACATAAAAGATTTGGGTATTTATTATTAATAGATAATTTTGATTTTGTTTATGAAGATCTTTTAAAAAATATAAGAAATAAATTAAGTAGTATTGAATTAATATTAAATAAACATATATTATTAAAACAATTATTTTGTAATATATTATATATATGTAATTGGTTAAACAAACCTAGAAAATATGAATGGTTTGAATGGAATAAGGTAGGAAAGAAATTAAGAAAATTATATGGTTATTTAGAAAATGGGAGAATTTCAAAAGAGAGATGTATTATGTTAATTCTTGCTAAACATACAGGAGAAATATTTACAGATAAAGAATTATATTTCTTAAAAAGAATTAGTACATTTTATATAAAAGATTTATATGATAAATGTATAGATTTTATTAATACTTATTTAGAAATAAAAAATGATATGGATACAGAAGAATTTTTAGATTCATGTTGTATTCATAATTTAAAGAATGAAATAAAAGAAAAGAATACATATAATAATTCATCTAAATATTTTTTACATGATAAATTTTTAGGAATTGTAAAAAATTTTGTACATAAAAATTATCATAAAATTTTATATATAATATGGAATATAGTACTTTTAATTAAACAATATCTAGTTATTATATTTTGGTTTAATGACATCAAACCTTTTTTCCCTCTTTTTAATTATGCAAATGAAGATAATAAACAAAATAAATTCTTACAAGATTTTTTTGTAAATTTCGTTCATTTTTTTGAGAACTATAATAAGTACATAGACATTTTAAAAAAGGAAAATCTAAATGAAAAAATTAAAAATACATCCACTCATACCTTGTCTGATACTTCAAATATAAATATCAATATGAATATCAATATGAATATCAATATACCATCCTCACAAAATGAACATAATAATAATTTAAGAAATAATTATGATATATACACAAATAATAGAATATCACAACAATCTATATATAATGCTGAAACAAAAAAAAGAAAATCTTTAACAAATACAATTGACTATGCATGCTTATTAAAAAGAAAAAGTGCAGAACATAAACAAACTATGGAAATTTCTAAACCTTCAAATGGGGAAAAATTTTCGGACGTAGAATTTGAACCTTCCGATTAAAAAAAAAAAAAAAAAAAATAAAATAAAATAAAATAAAATAAAATAAATATAAATAAATATAAATAAATAAATATATATATATATATATATATTATTAATTAGGGTACAAAAAAAAAATTTTTTTTTTTCTTCTGATAGGAATTATATATATATATATATATATGTTGTACAAAAGTGTAAAATATACATGATAAATTTCTATAAAATTTAATTTTTTTTTTTTTTTTTTACGATATATTAATAAAGGTACTACACGGAATTGGAAATATATATATATGGATATATTTAGTATAATTAAAAATGTGTACATAAATTTTATGATATATTATATATATATATATATATATATATGTACATTTTGTATATGTGTGTACGTATCTTATTTATTCATTTATTTTATTTGACTTTTTTTTAAATATTGTAAAGGAGTACAAAATTTTTTTTATGAAAATATAACAAATATATTGCAATAATTATATAGTTACACCGTGAATGTTATTATATTATATTTATTAGTTTGTTATTATTATAGGGTCCTATATATATATATATATATATATATATATATGTATATATGGCAACATTTTTTTTTTTTTTTTTTTTTTTTTTTATAATTCTTGAAAAAAAAAAATATATAAATTTATTTATTTTTATTATCATAAATAATATATATATATATATA
>NC_033659.1:85410-89625 GCF_001601855.1 Plasmodium reichenowi | reverse complement strand
TATATATATATATATATATATATATATATATATATATATATATATATTTATTTATTTATTTATTTATTTATACTGTAATTAATAAAACTTAAGAAAAATATAGGACTTGAAAAAAAAAAAAAAATATAAAAAAATAAATATATTTACAATTTCGAAAGTATTGTTGAAAATATTTGAAGTTGATATAAATATTCTATATGTATTCTTTACAAATTTTATATCTACATATAAAATTAAAAAAGAAGGATACCGTAATTATATAAATATAAAAATAAGTAAACATAAATAATATATATATGTATATATATATGTGAAGATTATATTCTTTTATTTTTTTAATATTTTTGTGGTTTGAATATCTTTACCTTATATTTCGTAAAATAAGGTAAAGCATTTATAAACATATATTTATACCATATGGTTTACATAATTTGTTCTGTATATATATATATAATATAAATTTGTGCATAGTATTTTTTTTCAAGACGAATAATTTTTTTTTTTATATTGTTTTTGTTAATTGGAATGTGAACTGTTACATATATATATATATATATATATATATATATATATATATTATATTTTTTTAATTATATATAATAATATTAGAAAGACGCAAGACATTTTCATATGTTACCATAATAAAAGGGATTTTTAATATTGACTTCAAAAAATATAAAACAATATATCGAATAATATATATTATAAGAATAATCCTTTATCTTATTTGCCCAAGATAGTTCCTATATATATATATATATATATATATATATATATATATATATGTGTCCATTTACATATATTTATATATTTATACATTTATATATTTATATATTTATACATTTATATATTTACACATTTATACATTTATACATTTATATATTTACACATTTATATATTTATACATTTGTATTTCTTTTTGTTTTGGGGGATTTTAAATGGATAAGGAATATTTGCATACCTTAGAAGAATATTTTCTTAGCGTTAAGAATAAGGGATATGTCGAGCAATATTTGATTAACCCTAAATTAAGCAGATGGGATTTTATAATTTTTTTTGTTTTTTTTGTATTGATAACGTTGTTACGATTGGTGGTTTCAGGTGTACAAAAGGAGGTAATAAGAAGGAATAGTATATTACATGGATTATCAAGAAATTCTTTATTAGATAGAGTTAATAGAAAATATGATATATCTAAAAGTGGTTCTTTATATAAATGGAAAGAGAATTTTTGGTTTGCTTTATGGCATAGTTTTTCTTTTACATATAACTTTATTTTATTATTTCTTATGTCTGGGTATTTAAATAATAAGAATGGATGGATAAAAATGTGTTTCAAAGAGCGTACAGGAAAATGGTTTTTCTTAGTTACAGAAGAAGAATATAAAGAAAATAAAAGAGGATGGCCTTTTATGTATATAAATAATTCTGTATATTATTTTTATATATTACAAATATCTTACTGGTTTTCATGTCTGTTTTATTTAAATTATGAAATAAGAAGAAAAGATTATTATGTATTTGTATTACATCATTTATCTACAATTATCTTATTAACATACTCACATGTATTAAATTTTTGGAGAGTAGGATTATTAATATTATTTGTTCATGATATTGTTGATATCGTTCTGTACCTTTCGAAATTATTAAATTACACCAACTTAAAAAACAGGATTTTTCTTACCTTTTTTTATATACTTTTCGTTTTATATTATTTCTTCTTTCGAATATTCTTATATTTTTATTATATAGTTTTACCTTTAAGTAATACAAAAATTATAAGGTCTTATACGGACGGTTTTATATCATCCCACAAGGACGTCCCTGGGGGGTTGGTCCTTCTTATATTCTTGTGGACCCTCATGGTAATAAATATATCAACATGTATAAATAGTTATATGTAAACAAATTGGTACTTGAGCGAATAAACAAATAAATGAATATATACATATATATATATATATATAAATATATTTATATTTATATTTACATTTATTATTTTTTTTTTATGATGAAGGCTATGCATGTGTATTGGTTTTTCCTTATTTTAAAAATGAGTCGCCTCTTTATAATCAAGACAAGTAAGAGCAGAAAAAGAAGGAATTTAATAGATGATCGTACATATGATTTTACTTTATTTCTTTCGATTTGTTCTTTTTTTTATTTTATTATACTTTTTTTTTTTTTTTAGTGAAAAATGAAAAAATTACGGACATTCGAAGTGATAATGAGGATGATAGTACATCTACAATGGAAAGTATAAAAAAGGAAGATTAGAATATATAATATTCCGAAAAATGAAATAAAAAAAATTAATTACACATATACATAAATGAATAAATAAATAAATAAATAAATAAATAAATAAATATATATATATATATATATATATATATATATAAAAGCATAAATACTTACATAAATTAAATCATACTTACGTATATATATATATATATATATATATATATATATATATATATAATAACTTTTTATAATTCATCATATTTATAAAAATGTGTCTATCTTTCCATATATATTTTATTTTATTTTATTTTATTATTTATTATAATTTTTTTGAATGGTAACGTTTTTTTATAATTATATATTTATAAAAAAAAAAAAAAAAAAGTAAAATTCAAAAGCATATAAATGAATATAACATCATTTCTCATTACTAATTTATACATTTATTTTTCTGTATTTTCAAATTAGCAAATCATTTATGAGTATATCCATTTAAAATATATATATTATATATATAATAAAATATTTAAATCTCGGAAAAACATTTAACCTCAGGTACTTCCCAAGCAGGTACCTAAATTTTTTAATTCCATAATTCTTCTTTTTGGTAAACCTCCTGTTCTTTTCTTTTTAAAAAAACCGTCATCATCATCATTATTCTTTCCATTGGAACTCTATCAAAGAAATATATGCACATACATATATATATATATATATATATATGTTATATTTCAAAAATAAAAAAAGAAATTATATCAACATAGAAAAAATATAGTTTCATAATAATGTATAAATATTTTATTTTAACTTGAGAAGTATTTGATTGTCCAAGTAGGGTTTTAAAAAAAATAGCTAGCTGGAAAAAAAAAAAAAAAAAAAAAAAAAAAAAACATATATATGTGTTATATATATATATATAATAAGACATATATAGAAGGATTTGATATATATTATATACATAAAAATATAATAAATATTTCATATTCTTTTAATTTCTCCTTTTTTTTTTTTCTGGTTTTTCATTTTTGCATTACTATATTAATAACTGTTTTGATAAAATTAATAATACCCTTTATAAAATTAATTATGGGTAATATAAATTTATTATGTAAAGCATTTCTTTTCCTTAGTTTTTCATATTTTAATTTTCTATCTCTTAAAAATATTTCATAATCTGCATTCTTTTTGTTTTCCTTTCTTTCATCCATTTTTCTGTTTTCTATTTATAGAAAAAAATATAATATATATATAAATATATATATATTAGACAAATATTAACATTGTGTGAATATTATATTTTAATTAGAGAAATTGTAATATCCTAAAAAAAAAAATTGATTATATTACATAAATTTAAATATATATATATATATATATATATTTTTATTTTGACAATTGTGTTATAAATTTTTTATTTTTTATAAAAAAATAAATTAAAATGTAAATTTTTATTTTTTTATTTTATGAAACAATATCTGTCGAGTTCAAAAATATTATTTAAATAAATTTTAATTTTTTATATCAAAATAAAAAAAGTAATATATAAATGTGTAAACATAATATACATAAATATTATATTTATAAATTATGGAAAAAAATCACCAAATAGTAAAAAAAAAAAAATATAAAAATAAAATAAAATAAAATATATTATAATATATATATATATTATATAGTATATAATATTTTGCTTGGTAGTATAAAAAAATAAACAAATAAAAAA
This sequence comes from Plasmodium reichenowi, assembly GCF_001601855.1. Taxonomy (NCBI): domain Eukaryota; phylum Apicomplexa; class Aconoidasida; order Haemosporida; family Plasmodiidae; genus Plasmodium; species Plasmodium reichenowi. The sequence continues at coordinate 85,655 of NC_033659.1, read as the reverse complement.
ATAAGAATGTTAGAAATTTTCTAATTTTCCCATTGAATCAAGGTTTCATTATATATATATATATATATATATATATATATATATTTTATTTTTATAAAAATATAGCTGAAATATGCTAATCCTTTTGCCATAAGCAAGGAATTAAAATCGTACATGTTAAAAGTGATGGATGAATATAAAAAACATTTTGAAAAATCTTTCATTAAAAATTGCAATTTAGATGATAATATAAATGTAATTAGAGA
>NC_033659.1:83655-85310 GCF_001601855.1 Plasmodium reichenowi | reverse complement strand
TTTAAGGATATATTTAATCTCTAATAAATAAATGAAATAAAATAAAAATAATTATATCTTTTGAACTATTTATAATAATTTAATTTTTTTTTTTTTTTTTGTTATTTATATATTGAATATATATAATATTAAATATATTTCTATCATATTAATCTAAAATTTGCATACATACATATATATATGTATATATTACGTTTTTATATTTTTGTTTATCTTTTGATATTCTACAAGTATTTTCTTTTTCTTTCTCTTGATAATATTTGAGGATAATATCTAATGCATATTCTGAATTATATAGTATATTATTATCGTCTTCGTTTTTATTAAATTTGTTTATGAGGTAATTTTCTTCATCAGCATCTTTGAGGGAATAAAAAAGAGAAGAAACAATAATGTGTACTATATATATATATATATATATATATATTATTTGTTTAACCTATGTAGAATAATTCAGTTAATAATTCTAGATCTTCTTTTGTGTGTACTCCTATATAATTTAATATTTTTCTTATCTTTTCTTCTTCATCTTTTATATTCTATAATGTGCAATTATAAAAATATGCACACACATACATATATATATATATATATATATATATATATATATATATTTATTTATTTATTTATATATTCATCTTTACCGTTTCATCTATAAGAAATAAACATTCTTGTAATAATAACTTTTTAACTTTTTCTATTTGTTCAGGTGTCACTTTCTTCATGTTCATTTGTATCACCGTATTTTCATCATCTCATATATTGAGAAAAAAAAAAATAATAAAATAAATAAATCATAATATACATAATATATGTAATATATATATAATAAGTCCAATATAGGATGATTAAAAAAATGATGATAATGAATAAATATTTGATTGTAAGTAACAAACCTTTATGTGATGTCACTACATGGATATTTTCTTGTATTAAATATTTATAATTAGTTTCTTGGAAATCTTTTAAGAATATTTGTTCATGTATAATTTTATTAGCACTTATTAATTTTTCGATATATATCATAGCCTTCAAAAAGATCATATATACAATAATATATATATATAAAAAAATAAACAAGACATTTGATAATTTATAATTATACATGATAAAATAATTAATATATATTATTATTATTATTATTATTATTTTATTTTTTTTTTTTTTACTTCTTTTCTTTGAAGATCCCAAGCTTTTGCATACTTTTTCTGGAAATTTTTTTCATAGCTTTTTTGTCTCTTTTGTAATTCAATAAATTGGTATTTTATTCTTTCATATTGATTAATAAGTTCATTGATGTTTTTCCTTAAACGAAAAATAAAAAGACATAAGCAAAATATATATATATATATATATATATATATATGTAAAGATACATATTAATATTATATATATATATAATATAAGCCAACATATAATTTCCTTACTTTGATTTAATCTTATAGTTGTAATAATATGTTTTAAGAGACAAGAGCGATTCTCTTAATTTGTTTATTTCTAATTTATAAAAATTGATTAATTTTAAATTATAACTATTTTTTTGTTCTAATAATTTCCTGCTGTATAATTTTTTTTCTTTGTCCATGAGAATATGATTTATATTTTCCAAATGTGTTATATTATTATTCTATACAATATATATATGTATATATATT
>NC_033659.1:75434-83555 GCF_001601855.1 Plasmodium reichenowi | reverse complement strand
TATATTTATATATTACTATATTTATGTTTTTTTTTTTTTTTTTTATATACCAAATTTCTCATCCTCAAAAAGTCATCAAGGATTTCTTTATTATTATTCTAAAATATAGAAGGATACAAAAAGTTTATATATGAAAAGAAGCATATTTATTAATTTCTCATACATATAAAAAATATATATATTTTATTTGATGTACTAATAATAGCTTCCTTTTTTCGTTCAGATCGTCTCTTGTTTTGTTGAGTATATCTAAAGGAATGAAGAAATACGATTAAAAATAATATAATTTTAAAAAAAAAATGAAAAATATATATATATATATATATATATATATATATATATATATATATATATTTATACCTTCTAGATATATTTTATAACCTTCCATTTGATTTCTCACAAAAGATATGAATGTTGTAACATTCTTAGAATTGATTTCACAGACTGTTATATATACATACATATGCATTTATGTATGTATGTATATGTGTGTATATTTATATTAGTAGAACAAAAAAAAGAACAAATAAATAATTCAATTATTATACCCTTTTTGATTTGTTCGTCTTTGTATTTTAATAAGGAAAAATATTTATCTACTTTCTTTTTATATGTCTCCTTTTCTTTAAGAGCTAAGTTAGTAACATCCATCATGTTATATTGAAATGAAGATACGTATGTATGCTCAGGAAAATCATTTTTATAATCAATATATTGATCAAAATTTAAAGCATTATTTTTGTTTAATGTATCTGTAGAATATTTCTTTATATTTTGTAAAAAGAGCTATAAAACGAAAAGGAAAAGATATATATAAATATATGTATGCATGTATGTATGTAATTCGTCATTTATTTTATATTATGTTATATGAATGTATATAGATCCATTTCTTTATATATGTATTAATATTTGAATTGTACCTTTTCTTCATTGTTTCGTTTATTAGATAATTCTTGTAGGTAATCATTTTTTTTTTCACTTAATCTAGAAATAATATCATTTTTTATATTAGCATAATTTTCTGTATGTTCATTATTTGTATATTCAAAATTGTATACAAGGGAATATTGGTTGTCTTCATTTTCTTTGTCGTTTTCTTCAATGTTGTTTTTTGTTTCGCTTAATTTCTTTGCTGTGCCATTATTATCTTCCTTTACTATGGAGATATAAATATATTTTATTTATTTAAATTATTAAGTTTTATATGATTATCATATATATATATATATATATATATATATATATATATATATATATATATATATATTTATATATTTATTTATATATATATATTTATATATTTATTTATATATATGTGCGTGTTATGTTACCTACTTTTACTTAAAATCTTATTTCTTCTTTTTTCTATCCTCCCTTCTTTGGAAGTACAAAGAAGTATATCCATGGTATAATGTTAAAAAATTTATATTATAAGATTTATGTTTGAAAATACTTAATAATGCTATATATATATATATATACATATATATATGTATTTTACATTTTTTGATATATTTATCTATTATAAGTACATATATTATTTTTGACGTGTAATACTAAAGTATGTCTTTTTTATGATTTAATATGTTAATATTTGTATTATTTAAAGGAACAAAATAAAATAAACATATTTTAAGTTATATCTTCTAGTTTATATATAAATAAATGTATATTCTAAAACGTATTGGTCTTTAATATACTACATTATAAAATATATAGTATATATATATATATATATATATATATATATTTATTTATTTGTGAATCTATTATGAAGACACCTTGTAGCTGTAGTAATAATGTTCCTCATTTATCGAAAGGAAAAATATGACCATGGTGATTTAAAAAGGAATATATTTTTAATAAATGAAATTAAGATAATAAATAAAAACAATTAAAAAAAAAAAAAAAAAAAAAAAAAGAAAGAAAAAAGAAAGAAAGAAAGAAAAAAGAAAGAAACAAAAGAGAAGTTCTAGTACTTTTTTTATCAAATAATAAAGAACATTTATGTAATACAATGAAAATTCAAAATTATTTAAAACAAATGAAAAATGAAAAAAATATTTTTGATTATAAAGAAGAAGGAAATGATAAAGTATATAGATATGATGACATAGAAAAAAATATATATAAAAGAAAGGAAAAAAAAACAAATATTTATTTGAAAAAAGATTTACTTTTCCAAAAATGTATTTTGTACAAATTACGATGCCTCAATAATACTTCTTCATGGTTATTAGAACTATCAAAATGCGAGAAAAATAAAGATGATCATATAAATTATAATAAAAAACTTATTGATAATATAAAACTTAGAAAACCATTTTCAAAATATAAAAAAATTATTTCCTTATTTTATAAAAAAAAATATAAAGAAGCATATAATTTATTGTGCCAAATATCGACAAGGAATTCTTCTCAACTTTTAAAAACAAATTTATTATGGAAAGATAATTTTTTTGTAAATAATAAATATAATTTGAATGTATTGATTGAAAGAATCGATTTTATTAATAAAGGTAAGGAGGTATGTGAAGAGAATCATAAAAAAGATGAGAAAGTAAAAGGCCATAAGACTCGTATAAATGACAGGACAAATATTACTATATTAGACATGTTACAAAGAAAAGGAAAATATAAGAAAGAAGATAAAATAAAAGAAATAAAAAGAAATTATCATGATGATATTATTATAAATCCAAAATATATGAAATATGAAAATAAAATTAACAGAAGATGTAATAATTTTTTTTTATATACAAAATGTTCAGGTTTTGAATATAATTTTATTAATATTATTCGACATGACAACGGTTATACTATATTTCCTACACAAGAGAGCAATAAGTATTTTGTAGATATACATAATAAAATATCAAATAAAAAAAAAAAAAATAATATTTATGATGACCCATCAGAAGGGGACATATGTTATATATATAAGAAAAATGAACAATTTATTAATCATACAAAAAACAAATATATTAATAAAAAAGTGAAAATAAAAAAGAGAAATACGGATAAGTATCATATAAATGAAAATATGCGATTTTATCTTTATATAAAAATGTTATGTTTATATATGCACAGTCATTCATACTCAATATATAATGAGAAAAATGTGAGAAAACAATATCTTCATATAAATATTGAACATATGAGAAGAAAAGAAATACTTTTATATATTATACAGTATATGAAAAATATGAGAAAAAAGTTTATTGTTTTTGACACACATCTTTATTTATTATTAAGCGTTGCTTATTATGATTTAGGAAAATATCATAAAAGTGTATTATATATTAAGAAGAGTATTAAGAGAGATTATTTTAATATTACTGCATGGATATTTTTTAACAACTTAATATGTATAGAAAAATTTATAGATAACCATGAAATTGAAAGAAAGAGAAAAGAAATATATACAAACCAACATAATTATGATAATTATAATACTATATCTATTAATTGTAATGACAAAAAAAAAAAAAAAAAAAAAAAAAAAAAATACATATATGTAAAAAAAAAGTATTTCATAAATAAACATAATAAATTAGATAATCTTGTTAATCATTTGTTTGAAAATGAATTCTTTGAATTTTCAAAAAATGAGTATAATAAAATAAATATAATGAACCATCATAATTTGTACACATATATCAACCCTATAACAAATATGAATGAAGATTTCTTTTTTAAAAACAATTATTTTGTCAACCAAATTTTTGAAGAGGGTATGATGAATAAAGAAGGAAATGAAAAAATAGTTGGACATATGGATCGATGTTATAAAAATTGTAAAAATTATATAAAAAATGTACATCATGTTGAAAATGTTAAAAATAAAAAGACCATATTTAATGATGTTTTTATTAAATATACAAAATATTTGAGAGAACATAGTTTTAAAAATAATTTTATGACCTTATTCGGATTTGCACATTTCTGTTCTTTAAATAATAAACATTATCAAGATTCTATATGTATATATAAATATTTGATAAAAATCCTGAGGGGAAAAAATAACCTGTACATTTCAGGTGAGCTAGCCAAATTGTATTATTACTGTGGTCAGGAAAAAAAAAGTTTGAAATATTTTAATAAGTTAAAAATTATAAATAAGGAAAATGCTATTTTAAGAAAACAAATGATGAATATATATTTTATATATTATTATTCTCAATATGGACAATCTAAAAATTGTAAAAATCAGATTATATTTTTGGGACCTAATAACAAATTTGAATTTTATGATAAAGATAAAAAACATATAATGTGTATGAGTATGAAAAAATATAAAGCTTTTAAAAAATTAATAATTCCTAAATATTTTTCAGACGAATTTATATATGTTGAATTATTAGCTAATATATATTTTTTAAACAATTCAACATTTGATTTATTTTTACTGGCTCATAGTTATCAAAAGAAAAATAAAAAAAAAAATTATGATGAAAAATTATTTTATATATTAGGAAAATATTATTCATTAAATAAGAATTATGAAAAGTCAATTACATTTTTTAAAAAAGGTATTAAAAAAAATAAATATCATATATATAGTTATATCAGTTTAGCACAAGAATATTTTTTATTCAAGAATAATGTAAATATTTCCATATATATTTTATTAAAAGTTCTTTTTATATATTTTAACAATACCTATGTATGGTATAGTTTAGGGCAGTGTTTGGAATATAAAAAACATTATACTTTTTGTATTTTTTCATATGAAAAGGCTCTTTTTTTTAAGGAAGATATTTCTATATATTATTTCTTGTCTGCTTCCTATTTAAAAAGGGGTGATATATATAATTATATTTATGTGTTAATAAGAGGTTGGAATTTTAAGAAAAATGTTTTATTTTCTTCTATGATTTTTAATATTAATTTAAATATTTTAAATAACGAATATTATGAATTAATAAGGAAATATGATATATCTAATCTTCTTTTGAGTGATGAGAAAAAAAAAGAATGTATCAAACATATTATTGTTCATCATTATTATAAAAAAACAAATAACAATTGCTTACTTTGGTGTCTCATATATTTAAAAGGATATTTTAAAAAAATATCTAAAAATTTGCATCATGATAATATATATATAAGTGAATTTTTAAAGGACAATTCATATGAAATGTTTGTAAAGAATAATTTTTTTTTTGGGGGGGATAATAATATAAAGAAAAAGAAATTTAAAGAATATCATAAAACGAATTTATTCTTCAAAAATTTTAATTTAATTTATTATAAAAATACCAGTTATTTGTATTTTATTCAATGTTTGAGAAATTCACCTACAGTTTTTTTTAATGCTGTAACTTATTTAGCTAATTATTGTTTTTATAATAAACAATTCAAATATTCTTTCAAACTTTTAGAAATATTATGGGATGTAAAAGGAAGCATATCCTCCAATTATTTGGAGTATATTTTTTTGATTGAAAAAATGTTAAGGAAGGAAAAGGATAGAAATAATTTTAAAAAAAAAAATTTTCTGAAAAATATGTTATTATGAAAATGTAAAGAACAATGTACAAAATATATTCATTGTATAAAAGTAACCAATTTTATGAACTTGTATATATTATGTTGTACCATTTGACACATAAATATATAAATATATATATATATATTAATATATATAAATATATATTTATATATGTATAATATTATCATTTTTCTTTTTTTCCTTTTTTTTTCTTTTTTTTACTTGTTTTCTTGTTTTGTTTTTCTGTATGTACATTGTTTTTTTTTTTTTTTTTTTTAATTTTCTGGTTTGTATAGTGATTGGTCTTATTATACAAAATGGGATTGAACTATGATTTTTTTTGAGAATCGTTTAATATATATACTATGATGTGCATTATATTTTTAAGTAAATATATATATATATATATATATATATATATATATATGAATCAACATTTCGATTGTGATTATGTTATTATTATATATTCATCTTTTTTTATTTTCTTAAAAAAAATATTTTCCCTCTCTATATTATAATTCCATGTGCTATATATTTTTGGACAATTATTTCAAATATATGATCATCGAACTCTTGATGATATGTTTATATTTAATTATAAGCAGTCGTGTTGAATAAACAAACAAACCGACCAATATATATATATATATATATGTAGCAATATTTTACCACATATGTATGTGTAAAAAATGACATTTCTGATGGCGAAAAATTATGTTTTCTTTTTTTATTTGTGTAGCTCTTTACTTTCCCATAGATACACATTTAAAAGTAAATTTGTATATGATAACAAAAATTTGATACCTAACTTTTTTTTGTTTAAGGAGAAATACATAGAGGGTTCAAATATACTTAGTTGTAATGAGGAAACATGTGGTTATTGTAAATATAATAAAATGAATGAATATGGAAAGTTCATTGGAAAAGACATAAAAAATATATTTATGAGTAAAAATCAATGTCTGGTAAATAATATAGAAAGAAGAGAAATGAATACATCATTTCTTTTGTATAATATTATATCACAAATAAATGAAATTATTTATTTATTTAAATATAATACGATAAAAATTATTAAGAATATATTCAAGATAGTATTAGGTAATTATATATTTTCTTATTCATTTATGTTTTCATAATTTCTGTAATTTTATTTAAATGATTATACAATTTTTACCTGAACAATTAAGGAAATATAATACATAATTGTAAAAAAAAAAAAAAAAAAAAAAAAAAAAAAAAAAAAGCTAGTTATTTTATTTATTTATTTATTTATTATTTATTATTTATTTTTTTTCTTTCTTTCTTTTTTTCAGTAAAGGATTTCTTTTTAACGTACAGGAAAAATGAATATAAAAATTATAGAGGAAAAGAATTAAAAGAAGAAAAACAAAAAAGGAGTGTAATGTTTGTTGAAAGGGAAGTAAATGAGAGGGGGGAAATGAAACATTTTAATATAAAATTAAAACAGAAAGAATGGTTTAGAAATGTACGAATTTTAAATGAAGAAAAATGTTTTTTAAATTGTGGAAAAGGTGTTTGTCAGAATACTCATGGATATGAATATTGTAAATGTCCAGAAGGCTTTTCAAGTAATCCTGAAAAAAATTTCGAATGCGAAGAACATTGTAAGGTAAACAATGGAGGATGTGATAAGGACGCGACATGTGTACCTGTTTTATCTGAGGAGGAAGAAAAAAATAATGTTGTAAAAGGAGTTGGCGTTATATGTAAATGTAAAAATGGAAATACAAAATATAATGGATATTATTGTGGTTAGTGTTAAGATAGTTATTTATACGTTATCTTTCTTTTTGATGAATTCATATAATGTTATTATTTTTTTCATTCAACAGGATATAAATTATTAAATAAATATATGATATATATATATATATATATATGTATATATTGATGCTTATATATTTCAATAATGTATCAATTTTTAATTTTATTTTAAAATTGGAAAGAATTTTTTTTTTTTTTTTTTGTATACATTTATACTAGTGATTAATATATTATATATATATATATTTCGTTTATTTTTTAGTTCATATCCAAGTGAATATATTTATACATGTATTTAAAATATATTATTTTTTACACATATATTATTGTAAACATAAAAACTGATACATGTAATATGTATATAACATTATTTATTCCTTTTTTTTTTTTTTTTTTTTTTTTTTTTTTTTAATATAATATAAAAATACATATGTATAAATTCAATAAGGAAATATTGATATGTGAAAAAAATGAATTTTTTTTTTTTTTTTTTTTTTTTTATTGAAGTCATTTTATTATATTTTGAAGATAATATTAATAAAAGAAATTACGTGTTTATTTATTCATTTGTACACATAAATAAATATATTATATATAATTATCATTTTTTTTTTTATGTTTTGTTATTATTTATTATATTTTTTTTTATTGTATTTCTTTAAAATATATTCAATATTTTAGTAATGTTTTTCATTTTTAGCATTTATATATATATTTAATCATACATATATATAGATAACATTTTACCTCTATAATGAATTTAAATGTATGATGAACAAAAAAAAAAAAAAAAATAAAAAAAAAAAAAAAAAAAATTATTATTTTTTTTAAAAAAA
>NC_033659.1:72909-75086 GCF_001601855.1 Plasmodium reichenowi | reverse complement strand
AAAAAAAAAAAATAAAAAGATAAAAAAAAAAAAATTAAAAAATAAAAATTAAATATATAATAAATTAATTTTTTATATTATTTATTTTATTTTTTTTTTTTTTTTTTTTTTTTTTTTTGGAATTGGTTATATTATTATATATATATATATATATATATATATGTATATATTTTTTTTTTTTTTTTGATGAAGTTAACATTTTAATGTTAAAGGACGATGCTGCAAGGAAGGATAAAAAAGTTTAAGGTTCCAGTTGATAACAATGTGGATAATTTTATAAAAGATATAAATATAAGAAAGAATGAATATATATATGCATGTGATTTGGTAGATGATGATAACATAAATTTGAGCAGTGAAAATGTGATAAGTTTATTTGATTACATTAATGAGAGTTATAGTAATGTATTATTATTATTATGTCAAGAAGGTTTTGATAGTATATTAAATTATATGAAAGTTTGTAATAATTTGAGTGATATAGAGAATGAGAAGATATTTGGATGTTTGACTATACTAATTGAAAAAGGTGTAGATATATTTAAGAATTATTATAAATGCTTAGAGAAGTGTCATAAGAAAGATGAATTTTATAATGATACCGAAAAGATGGAGATAATAATACAAGAAAATAATAGTATTATGAATATAATAATAGAATGTTTAGAATCTAATTATAAAGAATATTCAATAAATGAAAAGAAAAGGAACTTGACATATTTTGAAATTAATGAAATTATAATATCATTTTTTAATGCTTTAACCTTTATTTATATAAATATATTTAATTCATATTATAATTATAATTTTTCAAAACAGCCTAATAATGAAATTATAATAAATGTTCAACGAGGTCGAAAAAAACAGAAAAGAGATAGTGATGAAGGGAATAATATACCTTTAAAAAATATAAATAGTTTGTTAAATAATATTATTTTATTAGTTAGTAATATAAATTTTGATTTATTATATGACAATGTGAATATATCGATCGTAGACATATATTTACATTTCTTTTTAAATATATATACATTAAATCAAGAGAATACAACAACATTTAATATGAGCAGTACGTACCATGAGGAGATATCGATTATTATAGGGAACTTGTTGAAATTGTATATGAAGAAGGATACACATAAGGTTATTGGATCTACTGATAAGTCTGTTAAATCGTCTATTAATTTTTTGAATGAGATGGAATATAAAAAGGAAACAGGTAGGGTTGTTGATAATAAGAAAAAGAGGAAAAGGGGTAAACATATGGATGAGGAGGAGGAGGAAGATGATGATAAAGGTGATAGTGACAATAATAATAATAATAATAATAATAATAATAATAATAATAATAATAACAAGGTCGATAATGATAATTATAATGATAACAAAATTGGGGAAAAAGATAATTCGAATAGCAAAAAGAGAGAAGAGGAGGAGGATGAGAATTTTTATTCTTTTTCTTTTTCTTACATATTTTTAAATGTATGTAAGAAATGTACCAGTGTAAATATATGTGATTGTATACTAAGGGTAAAGAATACCGAGATTCCTAAAGTTATAATGAAAGAGTTTATAGATCATATAAAAGAAAATTCGATAGTATATTTAAATTTGAGTGTTCAAACACATATGCAGAATGAAATATTGAATATATTGAATTGTTTGGAATATTTTTCTAAAAACTTAAGTGTGCATTTAATATTTTATTTGAAAGATTTAACGGATATGTTAGGTATAGACATTTATTATATAAGAAAATCGATATTTGAGATTTTTAAAAATTTTATAATTTTATCCAAGGGCAGTGAAGAAATGAAGGTGAATCATTTAAAAGATTCTGAACTTTCTACAAATAATAGGAGGAAGGAGAAAAATGGTAGGAGGGATATTAATAAGTGTACTGCATATGAGGATGAAAAGAATAATGCTGGAAGGGGTAATAATAGTTACAACTTTTTAAATGACAGTAGCTGTGATAGTGATGATAAAAATGATGATACAGACTTTTTTAGTGATGATGATAATGATGATGATACAGACGTTTTTAGTGATGATGATAATGATGATGATACAGACGTTTTTAGTGATACAAATATAAATGATAATAATCTTTGTAATAAAAGAGGGGAAAAATCAAAGAAAGAAAAAGAGAAAAAAAAAAAAAAAAAAAAAAATAA
>NC_033659.1:70414-72861 GCF_001601855.1 Plasmodium reichenowi | reverse complement strand
TAATAATAATAATAATAATAATAATAATAAAAGAAGTGAATGTAATAATAATAAGTATAATATTTCAAAGAAGGAAAAGTTGAAAGAAGAAAAAAAAAAAAAAAAATATTTCAATTTGAGAAGAAAGGAAAATAAAATTTCTAATAATAAAGAAATGGATCATTTATTAAAATCGTCTTCTTTACATATTAATGAAAATAGTATAAGTACATATAAAGATATAATAAATAAATTAGTATGGGAAGATTTATATTTTTTACAATTATGTTTTGAGGAGTGTTTAAAAAACAGATCATATATAATGCATGTATTAATATGTAGACAATATGATTCGAAATTACATGTGCGTTGTTATTTGTTGAAGATATTTTACGAATTAATTGAGAATAATTTTATCCCCTTAAATTATTATAATAATATTTGTGTAATATGTAGTGAGCGAATAAATGATAAATCTCCTTTAGTAAGACAGAGAGCATTTGCTTTATTATCGTGTATTGCAAATGATGTTGTAAAAACGAAATATATGATACCTTTAGACACGAAGAGAATAAAGAAGGATTTGTATTATTTGGATAGAAGAAAGAATTTATTGAATAAAAATGATACCTCAAAAGTTGATGTAAATGGAAGTGTTCATGGTGATGGATTATGTATGGATAGTGATTTATTACGTATGAAAAGAATAAAAAATGTAAAAAGCAAAAAGAAAATTAATTTATCTGATAGCGATACAGATAGTGAAGATATGGATGAGATTATTGAAAAGGATAAACATCATAAGAATAGACATAATAATATTTTAGATCGTGTAAATATTAGGTCTGATTTAACTAATAAGTGTAGTATTATTACAGGTGGAAGTTCAGATTTCCCTTTGAAAGATGATATACAGAATGAGGAAGATCGAAATAAGTATTCTAACCAATTAGATCTTCTTATAAGGATGTACAACGAAGTGTTGTTTATATCTTTGGTAGTGGATGAATGTGTTGATTTATGTTTCAAATTATTATATTCAACTATAGAGACTGATCAAAAGAGTGCTATAAAATTTATTATTTTAGCACACATATGTGGGAATAATAAAGCAGGAGAAGACATGAATAAGGTATGGTCTTTAATATTTAGTAATAATAATATAATAGTTGAAATAATAATAAATGAATTTGTGAATGTTAATATTTCAAGTGATGATTATCGAATGAGTGCATTTAGATTAATCAATGTAACTACGAATAGTAAATTAAAAGATATATCATGTATAGAAAAAATTATGGAATGTTTATTGCTTCAAGAAAAGGCAAGCACGTTGAGTGTAGGTAAATTATTAGATGAATTATTTAATATATTATTTGTTGATACATTCAGTGATAATAAAAATATGATAATAAAAGAGGGTGCTTTAATCCTTATGAAAATATTATGTTATTCTATATATACGGTAAATATCAAGAAAGGGAAAAAGGATCAATATTTTCTGTTTACTAATAAGAAAAAACATTTGATATTGTTATTTATAAATGAGTACAAGGACAATTTGCATTTCATAAATCTGTTGATATTGATATTGAAGTATAACAAGACGAATAAAATCATACAGAGTTTGTTGATCATATTGTTTAATTTGATATTTGACAAGATGGTTGATAATGATGGTTTAGACGATGGTATGTGTAAGGGAGAAGAGGGCAAATTTGTTAATGGAGTGGAGAATATAAACAACAACAACAATAATAATAACAATAATAATAATAATAATAATAATAATAATAATAATAATAATAATAATAATAATAATGGTAGAGAGAACAATTCGCTTTATAACATTTCTAAAGGAGAATTTAAAGAACAGTGCTTATATGAAGATAAGAACACGTGGTTTAAATGTTGTCAATCTATTGTTGAAAGTATGTATGTGCACTTTGACGATTTTCTTCTTATATTTACGACGAAGATAAGGAATATGTTACATTTTGTGTTGAACAATAATATGTGTAAACCTTATCTTGTGAATAAAGAATTAAGGGGAGATAATAATAACAGGATTTCATGTTTGACATTAACAAAGTTTATTTTTTTATGTGGCCATTTAGGTTTGTATACTTATATCTATGCTGAAAAGATCCAGAACAAATTAAAAAAGATCGTTTCTAAGAACGACAGTAATTATGGTATGTGTACGAAGGAAGAAAAGGATCGGGAGTACTTTGATTATGTTGTTGAGCACATGATTGTATGTAATAATTTGTTAGGAAAAAAAGTTATGCCTTTAATATTTTTTATAATAAATAATCCTAAGGAATTTTTTAATGAGTGTATAATAATAAATGATGATAACATAACCAATGGTTTTAAAAAAGAACAAGTAGTTGATAAGGAGGATGATACGTTGTATATGAATTATGAGGTATATTTATTGATACTTGTATGTTTATTAACTTTAT
>NC_033659.1:65430-67164 GCF_001601855.1 Plasmodium reichenowi | reverse complement strand
AATAAAAAAAAATAAAAAAAAAAAAAAATAAAATGAATATATTTTTATTATACAAATGTAAACATATACAAATATATTATATATATATATATATATATATATATATGTATAACGTTTGTAATTTTTTTGTTTTTTTATTTTTTATTTTTTTATTTTTTATTTTTTTATTTTTTTGTTTTATTTTAATATATATTTTGTTTGTACTCGTAAAATTTTGTGAAATCATCAAGAACAACCTGAGTATATGCATTTTTAGTTGTTGTTTTTTTAATGAGCTTTGCTTTTATTTCTTGTATTTTTTTCTTTTTTTTTTCTTCAAGTTCTTGTTTTGTGATTTTTTTGTAGTGTTCTATAATATGTGTGTTATATATATCATGATCAGCTGTATCTCTTATTTGGTTTGTATTCGTATGATATTCTTGATTATTGTATAATATATTAGGAACATTATTATTATTATGATGTGTATTCATATTATTATTTTGGACGCTTTTCTGTTCTACACATTGTGTATAGGTATCTTCTTTTTTTACAAGTTGGTTAAGATAATTATCATCACTTTTTATTTTTATAATTTTATTTTCTTTATTTTTATTATTATTAGGATACTTCTTTTTTCGTTCATTCTTTTGTTCATTCTTTTGTTCATTCTTTTGTTCATTTTGTTGCATTTTTTTTTTTATATCTATATGGGACATATTGAGAAGTTGGTTTGTCTTTTTTTTTTGATCTTGATATGGTGTTATATCTATTTGCTCTTTATTATGTTTTTTATTTTTACATTTGACATCTTGAAAAATATGAATAAATAAATAAATATATATATATATATATATATATATATATATATAATATTATTATTTCTACTGTTATTGTGTAGGTTATTTATTAAGGTACTGGATGAACCATCTTTATTATTCTTGTTGAACTTCTTCTGAATCTATACATATATACATATATATATATATATATATATATATATATATATATAATAATTATTATTATTATTATTGTTTATATATTTATTATTATAAAGATTTTATGATTATCAGAACAATATAAGTATATTATTTATGTCTTACATTTTTCAACTTTGAAGTATAGGTCTGTTTTGAATTTTCATTTTTTTGTAATTTAACTCTGATATATATATGTATATATATATAATAAAAAAAAAAAAAAAAAAAAAAAAAATTGTGTGTAGAAAAATATAATATTTCTATTCCTTCATATATATGAAATATATGGATATAAATTTATTACCCTACAGATTCTACTTGTAGAACATTATTTTTACTTTCCATACTTTAAGACGGATATAATAAATAAATAAATAAATAAATATATATATATATATATATGAATTTTTTATTATGTTTAAAAGTCTATTTTTGTATTATATAATGATGTCTTTATATTGTACATATATGAAGACGTTACACATAAAAAAAAAAAAAAAAAAAAAAAATTAAAAGTGAAAATATAAATAAGAAAAGAAGAGCATGAATGTTTTGAAATATATATATATATAAATATATATATCATATCATATTATTTTATTTATTAATCTGCAGAATGAAGGAAATAAAATATAGTTTTTTTTTTTTTTTTTTTTTTTTTTTTTTTTTTAGTAAAATTAAATTTTTTTATATTTATATTTTTTTTTTTTTATATTTTTTTTTGTAAAAACATATTTTTTATATTAAAAAATTTTATATATATATAAAAATTTTT
>NC_033659.1:54551-65030 GCF_001601855.1 Plasmodium reichenowi | reverse complement strand
TTATATAAAAAAAAAAAAAAAAAAAAAAAAAAAATAAAAAAAAAAAAAAAAAAAAAAAAAAAAAAAAAAAAAATTTTTTTTTTTTTTTTTTTTTTTTTTTTTTTTGTGAGTAAAATTAAATGTGTATAAATGAATAATTTTTCCTCTGAATATACTTTATGAGGATACGCATATGTTAATATATAAAAATATTATATATATATATATAATATTTTTATTGTCGTATTTAATTATTTTGTAAAATATTTTGTTTAATTTTTAATGTATTTCAAGAAGGATTACATAAGTTTATTGCATAAATTTTAAAAGTCCACCTTTTTCATAAAAGGATAAATATAAATATAAATATATATACATATAAAAAAAACAAAAAAAAAAAAAAATAAATAAAATAAAATAAGAGACTAATAAGTATACACAAAAATGAAGATATTAAATAAATAAATAAATATATATATATATATATATATTTATATTATAGACATATGGATTAATTGTCTATATTTTTATTATCATAATTAAATATACAAAAAAATAACAAAAAAAAATATATCAATATATATTTATATATTTAATATATCTCATTTTAATATATTTTATAGAAATAAAAAGTCATATAATACACTCTGAAAATGGTCTATCCTTTTTTTGTAATAATAAAATGAATTGTTCATGTTATATTTATTCTTGTGTACAGTTATGTAATTTTGATTAATAAATATATTAATATGATCATATATTTTTTTAGTATGGTCTTCAAATATTTTTTCCTTTTTAATAATATTCAATAATTTTTCGAATGTGGTTATGTCAATATTATTTATAATATGAAAAAAAAAAATACTAGGGGAATATATAAGGGAGGAAAGTACATATTGTAAAAAATAGAAAATATGTTGTATATCCTCATAATGTAGTTTTAGTATAAAAAAATTATATAAATGATCATGTATGATGTTTATTATATATTCATTTTTATAATTAAGAACAATTAAATATTTGTATATAAAAAGTTTATCATATATATCCATGTAATTTAAATAATTAATAATATTAAAGGTAAGGTCCATAATAAAATATTTAAAAAAATATCTATGTGTATCGATAAAAAACACATTTGGTTTATTACATTGTTCATAAATATCTTTATAGTTGATATTTATTTGGTTCGGTTTGTTTTTAATTACACTAGTATTTGGAGGAAATATATTATTATGTGTTGAATTAATATTATGTGTTGAATTAATATTATTTTTTGTATTAATATTATGCATATTATTTTTTATTAAGAGGTCGTGTATAGTATAATCATTCAAGGAATTTAAATATGATATGTATACACGATTCATTTGTTCTATACTGGATGTGTGTAGATCCTCATAAAATATACCCTGGTTGGATTTGCTAAGTTTTTGTTTTTCTTGTAAATAATATAGTATGTTTAAAAGTTGATAATAAAATTGATTTGTTGGCTGTCCTTTTTTTATATGTAATTGAGCTATAATATGTGATAAAGGTATTTTTTTTAAGATAGGATAATAAATTTTAATATTTGTAATATGGTCGTTATTAATAATAATTAATTTAAATATTTGATGTGAGCATATATTTAAATAGAATAATTTTATATAATCAATATTTTGTTTTGCTGTTAATATATTTTGAAAAAACCTATCAAATGTATGTATAAAATTTATTTTATTTGTATAGATAATATCTTGTATAGGATTATTGGATTGGATATGTTCAAAAATATATTTTTTTTTCATGTACTTATTTTGTTTAAATATATTTTTTAATAATTTTATATGTGTATATATATATATATCATATATTGAATATATATGATAAGATTCATGTTGTATATATGAATTAATAATATTAATAGAATATGATGATGAGGGTTGATAATTTTTAAGGTCATTTTTTTCAAAGGTATCATTATTATATTCATTATTAATACTATATATAATATTGAAAAATTCATCATATGATATTATATTTTCATCATACATATAATTTAATAATAATAAATTAGTATATATATTATTTGTAAAATTAAATAATATATGATTATAATTATTAAGTAATATTTCTCTAATTTTTTCATGTGACTTTTTTAATTCTGATATTTTATCATTTAATAAGATATCCTGTTTATTATTTAGTTCACAAAATATATCCTGTGTACTATTTATTTCACAATATATGTCTTGTTCATTTTGTTTGTTCGGTATATAATTAAGTGTGTCCACATTATAATCATCATTATATACTACATTTTGACATATATCATTATTATTATTATTATTATTATTATTATTAATAGTTTGATTATTTAATTTTTGAATTATAAGATCCATGTTTGAATTATTTTTATTGTCTACTTGTATATTATTATAAGAATTTTTTTTTTTTTCATATGTCTGGTAATTATTACTTTTATCATGATTTTTTTTTTTTTTTTTTATAATATTATGAGGAGGATATATTTTCTCTTCATTATCTAAAGGTATACATAGTATATCATATAAATTATCCTTTTTATTATTATTGATATTATATTCATTAGAACTATCTTCCTTAATTTCTTCTTTATGATCATTTATATTATCATCATATAACATATTTTGTATAACTTCATGGAAAAATTTATTTTTCCATTTACTATTTATAACATGTTCTTCTTTTTCACCTGACTTGTTCATGTCATTTTGTGGAAGTTTTTGTTCATGTTGTATGGAATAGGAATAATAATTTTTTTTGGAATATATATTTTTGGTTATTAATAATAATATAAAAACATGTTTACTATTTAAGAATCCTGAATTATGGAATATAATATCTATTATGTTGGTTAAAATAAGTTGATTTAATAAATTATATTTATAAGAAAGGATAAGAGTAGCAACAATTTCATTGATATTAAATTTGTTCAGGTGAATTAAAATTTTGTTTTGTATTTCTTTGATTTTTATTAAATTATATTCTTCTGCTTTGTTTTTAACATTTTTCATCAAGATTTCAAAATTATATTTTTCGTTGTCTGTTTGATTTTTATTAAGGACATAATAAGGGATATGACTCAAATTTTTTTCTTTTTTTTTTTTTTTTTCTCCTTGTGGAAGCATTTTTTCAATATTACTATATAATCGGATGATATCATGTTTAAACATTGAAAAATGGTCACATATTTTCTGACTATAAAATATAACAGCATTAGTATGATACAATTTTTTCATCTTACAAGAAAAACTAAAAAAAAAAAAAAACAATAAAAAATAAAATAAATAAATAAATATAATATAATATATACAACAATTTTGCACATTCAGATGAAGTAGGATATAATATTAATTCTTGTGTTAGGGGGGAGAAAAAAAAAAAAATAAAATAAATGTAGATAATACAATATATATTTATAAACATATTGTAATATATTTATATATATATATATAAAATATTTATACAATGAACAATTTTTTTGAACACATAAGGTATTTAAATTATATATTTATATTTATACTTATTTTTATATTATATTATATTATTTTATATTTTTAGTTTTTTTTTTTTTTTTTTTTTTTCATTTCTTCTAATTCAAAATCACAAATAGAAAAAAGGAAAAAAAAAAAAAATATATTATATATATATATATATATATAATATAATAAATAGTTATAACATGAAAAAAAAATATCTCATTATAAAAAAAAAGTAAAATAGATAAATGTTTTCAAAAAAAAAAAAAGGATGAATAAAATTTAATTAATATAGAATGTGTAAAATAAAAAAAATAAATACATTTTTTATTATTAACATAAAAACAATAATAAAAAAAATATACAAAAAATGAAGTTTATATAAACATATATATATATATATATATTTATTTATTTATTTTTAAAAATTTTTAAAATAATTTGAAAAGCCGTCCCTGATTAGATACAACTGATTTAAAGTTTTAAGCCAGAAACATATCAACTGAAGGGAAAAAAAAAAATAAAATAAAATAAATAAATATATATATATATATATATTGCAAAATATGATTGGGTCGTCATATATTATTATTATTATATATATAACAAGAAGCGTAAAACGTTCTTACCTCTTCATCCGTATGTGTTCTTGTCATATTATTTGGTACATTCAATAAAAGCAAATCTCCATACAAGGATAAATTTTGATATAATATATTTTTAATGCTCTTATAAATATCTATAAGAATACCCAAGTCCTTATTTATTTCATCTAACATAATAAAATATATATATATATATATATATTTATTTATTTATTTATATATATTTATATATTTATTTATATATATATATATTTTTTTTTTTGTGTTCTTACTTAGGTTTGATATATTATCATAATTGTAAAAGAAGAAGTTATAAATATCAAAGTTGTTTATTTTTTTATTTGATATACTATTTAGAGACACTCTTAATGTTTTTCGATAGTCCCAATTAAACATCCCCCATAAATAAAAATTAATATTTTCATTATAACTTTTTTTCATATATTCTGCATCATTTTTTTTATGGTCATCTGTATCATGATTAAAATGATAATTATGTGAGAGGAAATTTTCTTTAGATGAATCGTTATGATATTGTTGTGTACTAAATGCATTTTTTTTCGTTTGTTTGTAATTTAATTTGGTATTTTTTTTTATGATATGACGTTTTGATTTTTGTACAACATGACGTTTTGATTTTTGTACAACATGACGTTTTGATTTTTGCACAACATGACGTTTTGATTTTTGCACAACATAACGTTTTGATTTTTTCACAACATAACGTTTTGTTTTTGGCATAATATGATTTTTGGATTTTATGGTTTTATCTTTTTTCCCGTTTAAACGTTTATTATATATAAGTGTATCATTAGATAGGTTTAGTTCTGTATCAGTTTCTTTCATATTACAATTTAATTGGTTATATTTATTTTTCCTTTTTTTCCTTTTTTTATTTTTTTCTTCTTGTTCTTTTTTTAAATGTTCTTTGGCTAGTTTATATCTCCTATCAATTTTTCCGTCTGATCTTAATTGTATATTCATGTAATTAAATTTTAGTCCATAAAATTTTGAATATGAATAGCCAATAAGTGGAGATAAAATAAAATCATTGTGGTCATATTTTGTTTTATTTCCATATTTAATATTAGGTTTTAGTATTTTCACAATAATATTTTTACATAATTTATTTATATAAATATGCATGACATATATATATAATAAAATATTTATATTATTCTTACAATATGTATATAACATTTCAACTTTTTTCGTTTTTTCTTCTTCAATTATATTTTGAATTTGTTTAATATATGAGTTATTTTCCTTATTGGGGTAATTATTTATACAGTTATATATTATATCATCATTTTTTAAATCGTATCTATTATAATTCTCTTCCTTTTTAACATTTCCCCTATTATTATTATTATTATTATTGTTAATATTGTCATTATTATTATTAATATTGTCATTATTATTATTAATATTGTCATTATTATTATTAATATTGTCATTATTATTATTAATATTGTCTTTATTATTGTTAATATTCGTAGGGGTTGGAGTACCTTCAACCGAATTAAACGTTTCCCTTCTTTTCCATTCCCTTTCTACACAAATTACATAATCATTATAATCACTAGAATTATATTCAGTTTTTACAAAACTTTCATGTTTATCATATTCTGTTTTATTATTTTTATAATTTTTATTATTATCCACATCATTCTTATTTTCTACCTCCTCGTTTATATTTTTAAATTTTTTCAAAGTTTTGAAGGATGTATCATGTTCCTTATCACTTATTTCATGTCCCCTATTATTATTATTATTATTATTATTATTATCACATATATTTTTTTTTTCTTCACTTTTATCTACAAATTGTTCGGTCAGATTAAGATGATCAGATTTGTTATTCACACGTTTTATATTCTCTTGATTTACATTTTCCTTTTCATAAATACAATTTAGGTTATTCTTTTTGGGTTCTATTTTTTTGAAAAAGTTGGTAATTTTTGAAAAATAAGTATTTTTTTTTTCATTACTTATAGAAAAAATGGACTTTGTTCTATTCTTCTTATTATCTGTTTTGTTTCTGTTAACATCAAAAAGTCTTCTTCTTAGAAAGAAAAGATGACTTTCTATTTTATTTCGAGCCTTATCTTTTAAATTCGGTTCTTCTTTATCTTGATAATTATTATTATTAGGATGGTCATCAATATTAACACCTCTTTGGTTGTTATCGCTTTTTAAAAATAAATTCGTATTTTCCCTTAATATATTATTCATGTGTTTTTCATTTATATGATCTCCATTTATATGATCTCCATTTATATGTTCTCCATTTATATGCTCTCCATTTATATGCTCCCCATTTATATGCTCTCCATTTATATGCTCCCCATTTATATGCTCTCCATTTATATGCTCCCCATTTATCTGCTCTCCATTTATATGCTCCCCATTTATATACTCTCCATTTATCTGCTCTCCATTTATATGCTCTCCATTTATATTCTTCTTCCTTTTTTTTCTTCCCAAAATATTATTTTTTTTTTCCTGTTCCTCGTTTTGCTCATTAGAAGGTTGCTCCTTTTTATCATATGCTTGGAGATTAATTCGTTCAGAATCAACCTTTCTAATACACGTATCTTGCGTTGAACGTTTCTCATGGAATATATGATCTTGTGTCTTATTAATTTTAAAATCATTTTGATGTACTTGTTTTAAATTTTTATATTTACTAAAATCTATACTATCTATTTGGTTTATTTTGGATTTGTCTAAAATTTTTATAATTTCGAATATTTTGAGTATATCAATATCTATATTGAGGCAGGAGAAATAAAATGAATTATTCATGAAGAAAAATGAAGGTAGAATTAAAAAGTAGGATAATATATTATTTTTATTTCTAAATATATTTTTAATATGACCTCTATAAATAATACCATGTGGAGATTTAAATTTGGCTAGAATATTACCTTTTAATTCGTATTTATATGTTTGACCTTCTATAATTTTTCTTTTCTTCACAACATTTTTTGATATAAAAAAATTCGATTCTTTTGTTCTGGATTCAATTATATTTTCATTATTATTTAAAAATTCGTTATTATATTTATTAATATTCTTTTGATCATTGTACATGGGGTTCTTTCTTTTTTTTTTTTTCATATGTAATGTATTCATTTGTTCAGAATCATTTAAATGATCACTATGATTCTGAAGCGTGTCATACATTTTTTTTTCTTCATTTTTAATATCTTTCACATTTTCAATTTTGTATTTATTTCTAAATATATTATCATCTAATTGTGAGTTGTTCTGGTGTTTATCTGGATTTATGTGATTATTATGAAGATTATGGTTATCATCGGAATGTTCATTGGAATGTTCATTGGAATGTTCGACGGAATGTTCATCGGAATGTTCATCGGAATGTTCATCGGAATGTTCATCGGAATGTTCATCGGAATGTTCGACGGAATGTTCGACGGAATAATCATAATCATCTTCATCATCATCTTCATCATCTTCATCATCATCATCTTCATCATCATCATCTTCATCATCGTCATCTTCATCTTCATCTTCATCTTCATCTTCATCTTCATCTTCATCATCTTGTTTATCTTTTTCATCATCTTGTTTATCTTTTTCATCCCTTTCTTTTTTGGAAAAAGGCTTTTCCGTGATTCCCTCAGATGCATTTGCATTCAATTGATGCTTAGATGCACGGTTCGAACCGAGACGAGTTGTGTTTTGTTCGTCTGTGCTTTTTTCCGTAGGATCATCCTTTTTATTATACTTTGATAATATTTCATTAAACTCATCATTACTTATGAGTACACAATTTTGTAGAATGACCCTTACATCTAGTTTTTTAATATAATTAAGAATAAGATAATCAACGTGTAGATCTTTTTCACTTTTATAAATTTTCATAAGATTATTGATCATTACATTTTGGAAGTGAATATTGTTTGGATATAATTTTTTAATTTGTAATATTTTCATGGCTAATACAAAGACAATTTTGTTTTGTATATTTTTACAATAAATTGTTTTAATATTTTCCCAATGTTTATTATAAGTAATTTTATAATGTTTAAAAGTTCGTTTATATTGTATGTTATATTTATATGTTTCTAAAGATTGTATAAAATAAAAGATGCGACGTTCTTTTTTTCGTTGATCTTGAATAATATTATCAGTACATGTTTGGTTGGTATCTCCTGAATTTTTGATGTTGTACATATGGTATGGATAACTATAATTATGTGAGTATTTTTGATTATGATTATTATAATGTTCCAAATTTATATTACTATTATGATTAGAATTTTTTTTTAAATAGCAGTAGTTTTCATTATGTAGAAGAGTATTATTATTTTTTTGTTTTTTTATATCTTGATCTTTTGATTGGATATTATAATTTATATTATTATTATTATTATTTTTTTTCAAAAGGAGAATTGAAGACTTGGTAATATTATTTATAATACGTTTATTAAAATAATGTAGTATACTATATTCTTTTTTATTTTCTTTATTTCTAGCATTTTTTGTATCATCATTTTTAATATCTTCTTTGTTTTTTGTATTTGCCGATATTTGATTGTTTTTGTTTAATTTATTAATTAATTTTTTTACATATTCTTTATTATCTATATTATTTAAAATTTTTAAACAATGATTTGTTGACGTTTCACAACATGGACGATAAAATTTTATATCGTTTAATTCGAGTTCTATTTCAAAGTTGACGACACGACCAAGGCCTATTTTGTTTTTATTTTTTTCTTGAAAGAATAATATATCATTATGTTCAAGATAATCTATTTTATTTTTATTAAAGTAAACATTATTATTATTTTCCTCATTTTTTTTTGTATTTTCCATTTAAGGGAAAACGTGGAAACTTAAAAAAAATAAATAAATATAAAAAAAAAAAAAAAAAAAAATAAATATAAATAAATATAAATAAATAAATAAATAAATATAAATAAATAAATAAATATAAATAAATACAAAAATGTATATATATCAATATATATATATATATATATATATATCATATGTAAAAAATAATAAAGAATGTGCATAATATTACAATTAAAAAATTATATTAAAAAAGGAGAAACAAAAAAAAAAAAGAATTTCAAATAAAACAAAGAAGAACGTTCCTTATACAAAGGAAATCAAAAAAAAAAAAAAAATAAAAAAAAAAGGGAAAATTATATAAAATTATATAAAATAATAAAAAAAAAATTAAAATAAGTTAAATGAATATAATATAATATAATATAATAGAAATGGAAAAGCTAAAGATATCATAAATTTAAAAGAAAGAAAAAAAAAAAAAAAGATGAAAATAATAATATTAAAAATGTCACATATATATATATATATAATTTTTATTATTAATACTGATGAAGCCTTCCATATATATAATTATAATAAAATGTAATAGAAGAAATATTAATAAAAAAAAAAAAAAAAAGATAAAAAAAAAAAATTTTAGGATAATTATATAAAAATTATTACATATAAATAAATTTATATATATAATATATTTATATATATATTATATATGTTTATAATATTTACTAAACAATTTGATAAAAGAGTCAAGAAAGAAAAAAAATTATATATTTATAAGATTTGTATATAATAATATTATCAAAATATATGTTACAGACAAAACAAAAAAAAGGAAATTAAAAAAAAAAAAAAGAAAACAGTAAAAAATTAAAAAAGTATAATAATTTAACAAAAAAATATATTTTTTTTATTATATAAGCATATCATAGTTATTTTTTACTAAAAAGTTTGTTATTGTAAAGTTTATTAATATGGAAAATAACTTATAATTAATAAATAAAAGGTAAAAAATAAACAACACAAAAAAAAAAAAAAAATAATAAATAAATAAATAAAAATAAATAAATAAAATAATTATATAAAAGAAAATAAAAATAAAAATAAAACAATAAAGGGAAAAATACAAGAAAAAAGGAAAGGATAAGGGGAAAGAAAAAAAAAAGAAGAAGAATTAAAATATTTCTATTTATCTTTTAGTCAAATAGTTATATCACATTAAAAATCTTTTATTACAAAATAAATAAAAAAAAAAAAAAAAATCAACATGTAAATTATATAAAATGTTTATTATATATATATATATATAATATATATGTATATATAATATTTTTATATTTATATATTGCATAATATATGTATTTCTATTTTTTTATATAAAATAAAAATTTCAAAATATTTTTATTATTATAATATTATATTTATATGGGTGTAGTAAACTTATTCATAGCACAAAAAAAAAAAAAAAAAAAAAAAAAAAAAAAAAAAAAAAAAAAAAAAAAAAAAAAAAAAAAATAATATAATAATTAAAAAAAAAAAAAAAAAAAAAAAATATATAAATA
>NC_033659.1:52116-54451 GCF_001601855.1 Plasmodium reichenowi | reverse complement strand
GTATAAAGTTCCTTTTATTACTTTAATCATATTTAATATTATTATTATTTTATTTTATTTTATTATTTTTTTTTTTTAATGATGTAATATTTAGCCATAAAAGAGTTATTTTTCTTAAAAAGGAACAATCAAATTATATATTATTGTATGTTGAATATATTTAAGAATGTATATCCAGCTGAATCGAAATAAAAAAAAGAAAAAACAGTTTGACGATGATAAATTGAATGTATTATTTTAAGAAAGAAAAATATATAATACATAGATATATATGAAAAAAAAAATATATATATATATATATTATATTTGTTGAATTAACACTGAAAAATTTAAAATCTTTATACAAGCATTAATACATATAAACACATGTATCATTCAAATTATCATTTTTTTTTTTTTTTTCTTTTTTTTTTCTTAAATTTAAAAGGAAGAGGAAACTGCAAAAATATATGCAGAATATGTTCGTACTTTTGAAGGGGGCGATGATTTAGATAATCGTCATAAATTTGTTAAGGGTAACAAATTAAATATAAAAAGTGTAACAATGTGATATCACCATATATATATATATATATATATGTATATATGTATGTATGTATTTATTATTTTTCTTTTAACTTTTATTTTTGTCTTCTTAAAATTTTATAGGAAAAAGTCTTAACGCTAGCTCAAAATTTGAAACCTCATTTGTTGAAGGAAAATTTCATAGTGAAGAGGATACAAATAATCAACAAAAGGTAATAATAAAATAAATAAATAAATAAATAAATAAATAAATATATATACATATATATATATATATATATATATATATATATATATATTTCAATTTGTTCGTGGTATGATAAAATATTTACATATATTTTTTTTTTTATGTTACTCCTTATTTTATAGATCGAGCAAAAAATCGAAGAAAAGAAAAATATTGAAGAAACAACTGAAAATAAAAATAACACTGTAGGAAAAGTAAAAGAAATTGATAGCTTTTTAGAAGGTTAATTAAAAATATTAAAGAGAGGAACATATATATATATATATATATATATATTTATTTATTTATTTATTTATTTATTTCCTTTTATATTTTTTATATCTACAACTTTATATGTTTATATATATTTATTTTTATTTGTGAAGAAATCAAATTGAAACAGAAAATTTTGGATGAACGCAAAAGCTTGAAGGAAAAATCTCAGCTAGCCAAATCGGAAGAAGAAAAAATCAAAATAAATAAAAAGATAACGGAGATAGAACAAAATGAAAATTTGTTATCTTATATTCCTAGAAAAGAAAAAATAGCCAATCTGTATTTAGGAAATTTATCCCCCGAGGTAATAACAGAAAATTAAAAAAATAAAAAATATATATATATGTATGTATGTATTCATATTTGTTTATATATGTTTAATTTCTTTTTATATTATTACATTATGAGAAAGAATTTTATTGTATGTTATAAAATGTTCCGTCTTTTATATTTATTTTATTTTATTTTATTTTTATTTTATTTTTATTTTGTTTTATTTTATTTTGTTCTATTTTATTTTGTTTTATTTTTATTTTGTTCTGTTTTATTTTATTTTATTTTATTTTGTTTTGTTTTATTTTTTATTTAGGTTACCGAAGAATATCTTTGTCAAAAATTCGGAAAGTTCGGTAAAGTGAACAGCGTAAAAATAATGTATCCTCGTAAGGATGAAGATAAAAAGAAAGCAAGGATAAGTGGTTTTGTTTGTTTTGAAAATATTGAAGATGCGGAGAATGCAAAAGATGCTTTAGATGGTGTTGAAATGTGCGGAAATATTATTCGTATAGGTTGGAGTAAGGCTATACCAAAATTTGGATATAATACAAAAAATGAGATATCTAATTATAATATGGATAAATATAATACATATAACAATGTTAATGTAAATAAGAAAGTGATTATAATAATACCAGGTGATAAAAGAACAAAACGGATAATTGATTTATTAGCGAAATATGTAACTGAAGAAGGATATAGTTTTGAAGAGACCATAAAAGAAAAGGAGAAGGATAACCCTATGTTTCATTTTCTTTTTGAATCTTCAGATTTGTTTTATTATTATAAATGGAGGGTATTTTCCTTTGCTCAGGGGGATAGTTATAAAAACTGGAGAACAGATCCGTTCCATATATTTTCTAATGGTTATTTATATGTACCTCCAACGATAGAAAAAAAAAATAAAGGTCTTCTCATAAAACGAAAAAGGGGGTAATAATAAAAAAAAAAAAAATATATATATATGTGTATATATATATATGTGTATATATATATGTGTGTATATATTTTTTATATGTAGTCTTTTATTAT
>NC_033659.1:39672-47502 GCF_001601855.1 Plasmodium reichenowi | reverse complement strand
TTTTTTTTTTTTTTTTTTTTTTTTTTTTTTTTTTTTTTTATCATTTTTAATATATTAATTTTCATGGTGGTTTAATTTTGCCATAATTTAAGAAAAACATTGAAGAAAAAATTAGAATGAAAAATTTTAAATATATATATACATTTATATGTTAGCATATATATATATTTTTCATATTTAAATATGTAAATATATTAAGAAGAATCTTTTCAAAAAAAAGGGAAAACTTATTTTTATAGTTCATATAAATGGAATATAATATTTCCACATTTGTTCATTCTTTTTTCTTTTTTTTTTTTTTTTTTTTTTTAAAGAGCTTAAACATTGATTATATGTAAATTCAATCGTATGACGGGGAGAATTAAAAAATGAACTTGTTTTTTTTTTTATTTTAATATAATTGTATTTTATGTTTATATATATATATATATTATTATATGATATCATATAACACTAAATTTGGTATTATGAAATAAAGATGAAAAAGGTATACACAATATATTATAATTTATAATAAACCATTATATATATATATATATATAAATATATATATGAGTACTTTTTAAGAGAAAATAGTGGATGGTATTTTTTTCTTTTTCAATTTTTAAATGATAAAAGAATATATAGTGCCATTAATTATTAAGAGGTTTTAAAATTACATTATAATAATACATAAAACTAATATATATATTTCTTTTAAGAGGCTAAAAACAAAAAAAAAAAAAGAAAAAAAAAATTAAGTTATTCAGAATGAAGCGTTTTATAATATATGTATAATAAAAAATAAAAATTATTGTATATATATGTAATTTTTTTTTTTTTTTTTAAATGTAATTAAAAAATGAATTTGTATAACAAAAATATATAAATAAATAAATAAATATATATATATATATATATATATATTATATATATGTGGATATAATTCCATTTTATCTTTTGTTATATATTTATTTATATATATATATATATTATATATATCCATTTTAAAGATAAAAAGAAAAATACTGTGAATATATACAAAAATGATAACATATATATTATATCATATTTGATTAATAACCGTATAAAGCTTATAAAATTTAGAAATGACAGATTATTGGGTTAGTTCGAAAAAGCATTATTGTGAAACGTGCAATGTATGGATATCAGGGCATAAAGTAAATATAAAGAATCATGAGAAGAGTGCCAGACATATAGAAAATTTCAAGAGATTAATAAATGAATCATTCAAAAGAAAGGAGAAAGAAACCCAAGAAAAAGAATTTCTTGAGAAAGAATTAAGAAGATTAGATGATATAGAAAAAAAATATCTTTTAGATATAAACAAGAAGGATGAAAATGATAATAAATCATATGATTCGTATGTATATAAACATACAAATGATAATAAAAATAATAATAATATTTATAATAATAATAATAATAATAATAATAATATTTGTAATAATAATATTTGTAATAATAAATATATTTTAATGATACATGAAGATAGTGGTTCTTTAGTTTTTTTTAATATATTAAAAAATGAATTGCTTTATGATAAACCAGCAGACTTTTATGAACCTTTACCTGAATATCAAACATTTTCAGAACAATATGGATGGTATAAATATCTTGATAATAATTCAAATAATTTTTATTATTTTAACATATATAATTCAAAAAGTATATGGGAATATTCATCCCATAACATAGATTATTTAATAAATTATTTGAAAAAATGTGAGGAAACTGGTTTGGCTAGTTTTAACCAGAATTATATGAACAAGTCAGGAAATTTAGTTTTTCATTATAATAATGAAAATATAAAATATGATAATATGAATAAAAGAGTGACAAAAAATGATATAACTTTATTAGGTGAATTTGGTAATAATAAAATAAAAGATGAAGAAATGAATTTAAAAAATGTATACGATAAAAAGAATAAAATACAATTGAATATTCCAATGGATAGGAAAAATGATAAAAGTAGGTTTAATAAGGAAAAGGATATTTTGGAAAGTGCAACAACAAATGAAGATGATATTAAAAATGTTTTTAATAAGGGTGATAAAAAGTATGAAAAGGAAAATGCAAATGTTAACAAATTAAATGATGAGAAAAAAGAAAAATTAGAAAATGTAGCTCTTAAAAATGAAGATAAAAATAAAGTTGAAAATTTAAATGAAAAACAAAAGAATGAGATGTCATTTATTTCAAATGATGAGACATCCAAACCAGGAGAATGGAAAATTGTTGAAGGGAATCCAATTAATAATATAAGTAATGAAAATATTGAAGAGATATTTTATAATATTAAATCTAAAGAAGAAAGAGAAAAGGACAATTTAGAAGAAATAAAAAATAATATTCGTAATGAATATTCATCTTTCAATGAATTTTATGTAGCAAAAAAAGAATTGGATAATGAAGATTTATTTTTAAATAAAGAATTTGAATTTGTTGACAAGCCAATATATAAAAAGGTTATTGATAAAAATGCAAACAGAAAAGTAGACTTTGCAAAACGAAATATAAAGGCAATAAAAAATAAAAAAAAAATTACATGAAGGATGTGATTTCACTAATGTGAGTATTTTGATAAAAGCCAGGGTTCAATTTTTTTGCACATAAATAAATAAATATATATATATATATATAATAAATTTATACGATAGTGGTTATTGAATTTTTTTTTTATGAATTTTCAGACTATGAAAATTGAATTTTTTTTAAGTATTTTCAATTTTTTTGATTTAAAATTTTTTTTTTTTTTGTGTGTATTAAGTAAATAAATAAATATATATATATATATATATATATACAATGTATTTCTTTATTTTTTTATTTTTTATTTTTTTATTTATATTTTTTTTTTTTTTTTTCATAAAAATGACTTAATAAAAAAAACCCATAGCTGTTTTGGGGTAATTTAAATTATATATATATATATATAATATCTTGTATGTAAAAAATATATTCACAACAATAATAAATATGTAAATAAAAAACGAAATAATATATGTAATACATTATATAATATAATATAATTTAGTAATATAAATAAATAATGTATTATTATTTTTATTTTATATTATAAAAAATTGTTCCAGAAAAAATAATATACAAAAAAATAAAAATAAAAAATAAAAAAACTAAAATAATAATATATTTAATACACATAATAATTGTAATAATAGTATTTATTTGAAATACTGTACATATAAAAAAAAAATAAAAAAATAAAGCTTCTGATATTATATATATATATATATAATATAATAAATTAAATAATTTTATATGTGAAATATTAGAAAGAATAAAAATATACATAAGATAAATATAATATATTTTTAGATATTTTTTTATTTTATTAAAAAGAAAAATTTTTGTTACTTTTGCATAAATATAATACAATAAAAGGGGGAAAAGAATGAATTCTTTATGTTAAAGAATAATATGAATTTATAATTACAATTATAAGTATTATATATATATATATATATTATATATATTTATATGTTTATATATGTTTATATTTATTTATTTAGTTGCATTAATAAAATATTTTATATAAATTATCTCTATCATTATTAGTAAATCAGAAGAATAAAAAAAATAAGATTAATATTTATAAAATATTAATAGAAAGAATAATTTTAAAAAGAGGGGAAAAAAAAAAAATATATATTATATATATATATATATATATATATATATATATATATATATAAAGTTATTTTTTATTATATGTATTATAACTTACTGATCTTAAGAAGGTTTTATTTGTATATTCCCATAAGAAGAAGAAAAAAATTTTGAATGTGATATTATATAGTATTGTATCTTGAGAATATAACAAATAAATATTATACATAAATAGATATACATATAATATATATATATATATATATTATAAAGTGTAGTATTATTATTATGCACACAAAAATATTTATACATAAGTATATGTTTTTATATCTGATATTATAGTATATATTACATATATTGTTAAATTGTTTTATAATATATTATATTATAATATATTTATTTATTTATTTTTTATTTTTTTTTTTTATTATTATTTTTTTTTTTTTTTGTGATTAGTAAACTAGTACAAAATGGATAACTTTGATGAAATCGAAAGAGGTTACAAAGAAATAGAAGATGAAATAATAAAAACGATTGAGGATTTATGCGGTGGTAATTACTTAAAGATTAAGGATGAGATAATTATGCCACATATGAGCGATGAGTTGATTAATAAGATAAAAATATTGAATAAGCATATAAATGATAAGAGTAACGAAGAATTATTTGAGAAAAGGGTTACGAATGAGAAGGTGATGCAAATAAATGACAAGTTGATATATTTATTATGTGATTATTATATTAATAAGAAAGAGATTGATAAATTGATTGAGTTTACTACAAGTAATGAGAATTATTTTAATATATTACCACAAGCAAAAACGGCTAAATTGATTAGGAATATTGTTGAGAAGATATCTAAAAAGATACGTAATATTAGTATATTATATATAATTTTTAAGAAGTATATGAATTGGGCTTATGAGAAGAAAAGAAATTTTTTAAGATGTAGAATAGAAGTAAAAATAATAATATTATATATAATAAAACAGAAATATAAAACGGCTTTAAGTTTGATTGATAGATTATTAAAAGAAGTAAAGAAAGTTGATGATAAAACTTTATTGTTAGAATTATATATAGTTCAAACAAAAATATATATGTTATTAAAGAATTCAACAAAAATGAAGGCATCCTTAACATTTGCCAAAAATATAGCGAATACAATAAACACGGCTATATATATAAATAGTGAAATAGATTTATTATCAGGTATTTTATTTATATATGAGAAAGATTATAAGAGTGCTTATATATATTTATATGAATGTTATGAAACATTATATACATATATATATAATAGTCATAATAATACAATGGATTTCTTAAGTAAGAAACATAATGATTTTTATTCTATAATAATACATAATATTATTAATACAAGTACCATATCTTCTCAAAATAAAACAAAAAGTATAAGTCAAATAAGTCCCTTCTTATTATCATTTTATACTTTTTATGAATATTATGATACGAACAATAGTATATTATCTTTGGATGAAATGAATATTATTTCAAATAATGTAAATTTAATATATAGTGATGTGATCTGTAAAATATCATCATCTTATGAAGAATTAGAACAAGATAAAATGTATTGCGTAACAAATCCGATAGAACCAAATTATGAATTAATACAAAAATTGAGTATAGACAATTATGGAAATTTAATAGAAGCAAAGCTGGATACAAAAGCAAGTACGTTAAATAGAGAAAATGAAAACATTGATCTAAAAAATGATAATAATAAAAATAAAAATAATAACAACAACAACAGTAATAATAACAACAACAATAATAATAATAATAATAATAGTAGTAGTAGTAGTAATACTTTTTGTAGTTCTTTTTTTATTTTGCCACATAATAATAATGCCAAAGTTGTAGGCAATTTTGGTCTTAACCTAAATATTGAAAATGTGAAAATTATCATACCCTTAAAATATATGCTCTTATGTAAAGTATTAGAAGAAAATAATAGAAAAGAAATAAATAATATATTGTGTGAAAATAATAAACTAAATTATGTATCTCATAAAGAAATACAAATTTTATTAGATATATCAAAATCATATGAAAATAGATCATTAGATATATTTGAGAAAATAATAAAAAATAGCTTATTCATTATTAATATAGATAAAGTAATTTATAATTATCTAAAAGAATTATATGAACTTTTATTAGAAAAAAATATATTAAAAATTATTGAGGCTTATAGTTGTATTGATTTACATTATATAGGACAAAAATTGAATTTGGATATTAATAAAATTATTTCAAAATTATCAGAAATGATTTTAGATAAAAAGCTAAATGGTACTCTTGATCAAAATGTTGGAATATTAATTTTATATGACGATATGCCAGAAACAAAGATGTATCAAAATGTTTTAGATATAATAAATAATTTAACTGAGTCTGTAGACATATTATATGAAAAGGCTCAGTTGACCATATAATTATTTATATGGCCTAAACAATATTGAGACATATTACATAATACATGTTACAAATATGTGTTAAGGCAATATTTTTTTTAAATGGGTTCCATTTTTCTTTTCTTTTTTATTAACGTATATAAGTAAATATATTATTAGCATGTGAAAATATGAACATTGTGAATATATTTATATATTTATAATTTTCCTTAACATGTTCTTGTTATATATATATATATATATATATATATATATATATATGTTGATGTATAAGTATTATACATATTATATATGTGAATATTTAAAAATTTTTTTATATATTGAATTATATATAAATATATATGTTATATATTTATACATTTATATGTTTCGCTTTTTTTTTTTTTTTTTTTTTAATTTTTAAACCTAAACCAAAAAATAAAACAAAATATAACAAAATGAAATGTGAGTAAATTGTATTAATATAAATAAATAAATAAATAAATAAATATATATATATATATATATATATATATATATATGTATGTATGTGTTTCCTTCTGTTTATACATATTCTGTTGAGGATTATTCCAGAAACCAGAACATTGGGCCCTCTCCCCTGGAACCATCTGTCCTTTTGGGCATCCATGGAAATGAATTTGATTTATTTTTAATTAAGAAATTACTTCCGAACATACACATGCCACAATAGAATATAACAAATGACCACAAGAACCATACAATGGATACTTCTAACTTATTTGCATCTTTCATTTGTTCAATACTTGGTACAATTCTTTGTGGTTGTTTTTGTTTTAATCTATTATATAAGGTTAGTCGAAAAACATCCGTTCTTTCAGGTCCATGAAAAGCGCTACCTCTTAATTTAATTTTTTGATTATTTTTAGAATAACTAGTATTTATATCATCAATGGTTATAATATTTCCATGATAAGATGAATTTAAATAAGTAAAGATATCATTTTCTTCTTTACCTATATGTATACTATTTGTTTTTTCTACGGGATATATGATATTTAATAAATTCCTCGGTGCCAGATATTTCCATTGATTAAAATCATGCCACTTTCCTAAATATATATGATTTCCTGCGCATTTTGCCTGACTGAATCTTATAAATCCTGAATACATTTTATTTAAATTATTATAAAAATAAAAATAAACATAAAAATAAACATATAAAAATAAACATACACATAAAAATAAATTGAGCACGCGGGTGGGGGTACTCCCACTATGCAAAATAAACAAGCACACAAAAATGAAATATATATATAAACATATATGTTAGTTTTAATATGTTATTTTTAATACGTTATTTTTATTATGTTGTTTTTATTTATTTATTTATTTATTTTTTATTTTTTTATTTTTATTTTTTTTTTTTTTGTTTTATTCCATAATGTTTCCATTTTATAAGGAAAAAAAAAAAAAAAAACATATACTATACCAAATGCATATTTTGTTATGAAACACACACATATATATATATATATAAAATTATATCACCTGATCAAATATTAAAAGATTAAATTAAATGAAAAGTTTGAACTTCAAAATAAAAATTTTTTTTCTCTTCATAATTATAAAAAAAAAGAATATATGTATATAATAAATTTTATAACATAATTTATTTTGTTTATTTATTATTTCGATTAATACGTGTATTATTCACACGTTGGTAATATATTCAAAAAAAAAAAAAAAAAAAAAAAAAAAAAAAAAAAAATAATAAAAAAATATATAATAATAAAAA
>NC_033659.1:34865-39272 GCF_001601855.1 Plasmodium reichenowi | reverse complement strand
ATATACATACATATTATATATTTATTTATATATATATTTTATTTAAAATAATTCAAAGGATATATGATATTAAAATTTGCAACGAACTAATGACCTATAGACTAATGTGGTCATATAAATGTAACAAAAAAAAAAAAAAAGAGGAAAAAGAAAGTTCACATATATATATATATATTTATCTATTTATTTATTTATTTAAACATTTTACCAATATTTATAATTTTTTTTATTTCGAATTAATGTATTTATTTAAGATTGAGCTAAATAACAAAAAGTATATATAAAATGTACCATATAATATTCAATCATATACTAATGTTGCTACGTCGAGATTTAAAATATTAACATATGTATCATCTCCAAAAAATTGTTTTAAATTTGGTATAGTTCTTCCCTTATCACCATTTACAAATTCTTTAATATAGAGTCCTGATTCAGCTAATAAATATAACAAAGAAAAATGTTTATGTAGATAAATTAATTTGATTTGGAAAATTTTTCTTTCTCTACTTATTAGTGACCTTCTATGAAGAACTCTAATTGGTGTTTTTTGAATAATTTTTAAGACATATGTTAATGTTTGTGGTTCATGATTACATATTTGATCATTAATTTTTTGTATAGTGTCTTTATTCATTTTAGAAGAATGGTAGATGATACATTTATATTCTTTTTTTCTTTCTTCTCCATATTTCATAAGTTTTTTTACTAAAGGATAATTGGTACTAAAACTTAAATTGTTTAATTTTATTTCAGCAAAATGTTCAATGTTATAAGAATTATTATATATATTGTTGTTGTTGTCTTTATGTTCATTATTAATTTGTTCTTTTTCTTTTTTTTTTTTTTTTATATCGGTAAGCATAGGCGTTTCAGAATCGTTTGTAATATTTAAAGAATAAATATAATTTGAACAAAAATTAAAAGAGAATACCTTTGAAAAAAGGACTTCTAATTCTTTGTTAAAACTATAAGACAGTGGTAATTTAAAAAAATTATTTAAATTATATGTATTATGAATTGTATCTTTTGACATATCTTCTATGTTATGATTATGTGATATTTGTTTTGAATTTTGCACATGTAAAAATATTTTCATAAAAATATTTTTTTTCATATCTAAAATGGATAATGAATTATTTTCTTTTTTTTCTTTAATTAATGGATATATATCATTATATTGTACATTTTTATTTTTGTTAGGATCATTTTGATGATCATTACAATTGTTATTATCATATGATAGGATTATATTTTTTTGTTTATCGTTTTTTAAAATATGTTCGTATTCTTTTTTTTTTTCTTTTTTTTTTTTTTCTTCTATAAGAAATTGGTTATATTCTTGTATGGTTTTTATATTGATTGAATTATAATTTTTTATTCCGTTTTGTTTATTTGACAAATTACAAAAAAATAAATAAAAATTTAAAAAAGAGAATTTCGTGTCTTTTAAAACATAGACGAATGGTCTTCCTATATTCATCATGCGTGCATCTTTATCTTCTCGACCTGAACCAATAAATGTAGCGGTCGAAAAAGAAAAAATATTATTGAAAATATGGGAAATACATTCTTCGATTGACAATACGCTATTAGATATATTATTTATTAACCATTCCGTTTGAGATATTTCCTTATTATATTTATTATAATATCCGCAAATACATAAATTATGAAATGATATATACATATGATAAGTTTTACATTCATTGAATACTTGTCTTTCTTGTTCGTTACCCTGAGTGGGATTTTCTGATGTTTTTATGTTAAGCAAACTTTGTTCTCTATCATCCATCTGTTTAAAGTTTTGATTAAGTCCTTCTATTTCATCCTTACATGAATTATGGTTATCATGATAAATATTGTAATTATGTGTACATATAATATTATTTTCATCATATTTATAAATATTTTGATATTGATATTGATTTGGATATTGATTTTGATGTTGATTTGGATGTTGATTTTGATGTTGACTTTGATTTTGATTTTGATGTTGATTTTGATTTTGACTGTTTTTTTTTCTTTTTTTATTATATCCTTTTCTGTGCTCACACACAAAACTATCTTTTGCACGTTGACTTGAACTGAAAAAATTTATATTATCCAAGGTTTGATCGTTTACATGTTGATTATAATATATTTTATTATTATTATTATTTTCATTTGTAAAAACCAATGATGCATTTTCATACAAAATAATAAGTAGTTTTATTTTATCCTGGTCAAGTTTTAGTGTTTTAAAGATGTCATTATAAGAAAAGAACATGAACACATACATCAGAAAATATGAGAACATTTTATGTATTCTATGTTTTAAATATGGTTGGTGACTGTCTATTAAATTGTGTAATATGATAAACTTTTTTATTTTAATATAATATTGATTGTATGATTGTATATTAAAAAGGAGGGTACCATTCAATATATTGTTTACATATAAATAAAGAAGAAAAAATATGATATCTATATTGTTTGTATAAGATTCGATAATATATTTCATATTATTGATAACATTATTTTTAATCTTTTCATCTATTATAATGTGTATATCGTCTACATATTTCATAAGCTCATGATGAAATTTGCTATTTTCATTATAAAATAAGATTATATCTATATTATGTAATCCAAAACATTTTTTGCATAAGTAAAAATTCATATATATATCTTTATATATATCTTTCAAGGGACAGTTTGTAGTACCTGCTTGATTTTGTATATATTGTAAGAATTTTTTCTTATCGTTCACTAAATTGGGGAGGTTCTTTTTATTATTACATTCTTCATTTATTTTTTTATCATCAGCTTCATTGTAATCTTTTAAAAAATGTTCATCGAAGAATAGGTAGTCTTCTTCTTGTGTATCTTCACAAGATATAGAACATCGAAAGCAACAATGGTTCGTCATAATAAATATATAAGAGGGGGGAAAAATATATATATATATATATATATATATATATATTAATTATATTTATTTTATATTTTGTTCTTTGGTACTTTTTTAAAACTTGTCACATGTTTCTGTTAATTTCTTGAGGGATAAAATTCTGGACTCAATAATATATAATATGAAAAATATCCTGCTTTTATTAATACAAAAAGAAATAATAATAATAGTAATAATGATAATTATATATTATGAAAAATATCTTTTTTTTTTTTTTTTTTATATCTACAATAAGGATAAGAACAAAATAATTTTAATATTTTATTTTTCATTTTATTTTTGTTCTCTATATGAAGAAATATTAATAAAGAGGTATAAATATATATCATATATATATGTGAATAATTATATATAAATATATATATATATATATATATATATATGTATTATATTATTTCTATTTTATTTTATTTTTATTTATTTTATTTTTTTATTTATAGGAGAAAATAAAAAAGAGATACATTCATGTGTATTGTACAAACTATTTTATAATAATTTAAACATGAACATTTGATATTATTTTAAGCATATATAAAATTGAAAATTTGACTTAAACATTAAAGGTTCTAAAATAAATATAATTATATATATATGTAATATATATATAATATATATATATATATACATATAAGTATCATATAAATAAAAATGTCAAGTAATAATAATTTGAATGAGGAAGAAGAAATATTGTTTTTCTATGAAGATCCCAAATTTTTTGATGAGAAAAATTTATATCAAGTAAATCGAGCACCATGGTTTTATCATCTGGTTAATGGTGGGTTTAGAAAAAAAACAAATCTATAGAAATAGGAAGCAAGATAAATTATATATATATATATATATATATATATATATATATATATTTTATTTTATTTTTTTTTTATTTTAGTCCTGGGGTTAACTAAGGACAATTTTATGGAAATAAAACATATGGTAGAAGATAAAAAGAACAACATATTGAATCTTATTAATTATAAATCATATACCGATAACTATTTGAAAAAAAATGAGACCATGAAAAATATGTTATGTGCTTATTTATATTCTTGTAAAACATCATTATATGAATATTCTAAAAATATAAATTGTGAACAAAATATTCATTTCGTTTTTACCTTTGGGAATATAACAGCAGATTTGGTAAAAAAAAAAAAAAGAAAAATTCATTATATATAATATTTATTGTAATTACATATAATATATATGTATTTCATATTATTTCTTTTAATTTTCTGCTTTTATGTTGAAACTAATTCAGGATTCGGTGTGCTCATCTATTATATATAGTTTTTTTTTGTTCATATGGTACTCATTAAAGACAAATTTAATGGGGAAGAAAAAAGACGACCCCTTAATGTTTTTTATACCTGTTATTAATATTAAGAAGAATGATATGAGACTTAAAATATTGGTAATATATATAAAGAAAAATTTTAACGAAATATATATATATA